>NC_064850.1:5342500-5535000 GCF_024139225.1 Suncus etruscus | reverse complement strand
GGTTCTTGAACTCAAGTGCCACAGGCATCAAGGCATTGTTGCAGAAATGAAGTCCATCCCAATGGCCCCAAGTGTGCGCTCACTCAGACTTCCACCTGGACTCTGACCAACTCTAACACTGTCTGAAGCCTTCTTGTCATCTGTATAATGGGAACAACAAGCATCTCTACATAGGACTGGTGTGAGGGTCAAAGGAAGCAACAGCCAATATTAAATATGCATTGAGTGTCTTATTGACAGAAGTACTTAGGAACTCAGGTGAGACATTACAGAAGGCTGGGATGTGAGGAAAGTCTCCATGGAAGGTAAGAGAACTCAATTCTAAACTGGGCCCAAGGAGATGGGCTTGCTATTTCCAAGGATGGAAAGCAAAATGATGCAAAAGCATCAAGCTAGAATGAATTCTGTGCTTTCTGGGTTTAGCAAGACTTTTGGTTTCTGTTCCTCAGTCAAGCTGACTTAGGCCAGAGCGAGCCCTGCCTGGGCCCCTGCTTCCAGATCTGGCTAATTCCCCTCCTGCTCAGAACCTCCATGACTCGCTGCAGACCATGTGGCCCTCTAATTCCATCCCCAGGCTCCAGAGGTGCAGATCTGCAAACCAGTATGATTAGCCACCAGTGCTGGCTGCCCGTTCAGCCTATAAATTTAGTGCCTGAGATTACCTCATGCCAGAAAACTGAAATCCAACTCAGATGGTTAAGGCATTAATAGCAGCGAGTGTTGTAAAGACTCAACAATGCGAGCCTTCCCCAAACGCACCATCCTGACCTCCCTTGAGCTGACAATGCGTGTGTGACATCATGTGTAAATGAACCTTAAATTCGAACCAGGTGCCGAGAGCTGTCTGGCGTCTCCTGGCTGCTGTATTAACCACTAACATGCGGGGGGAGAAGGGGGAAGGGGGAGTAGGCAGTAAAATGGAGTTAAGCCAATGGCAATGACCAGGGGGGGGGGCAGCAGCTGTGGCTCTGAACATTCAAATCCTGCCCACCCTGTGGAGTCCAGGTCCTGCATGGGGTGTGTGTTTCCGGAGGGCTGGGGAGCTCAGGGAATTTGGCTGCTCTCACTGGCTGCACCTCCATGCAAATCTTCTGCTGCTAGCTCTACTCTCCTTTGCATCCCTGAGGATGGACTCCGTAGCTCAACCTGAAACAGCCCGTTGGTGATAACTGTCACAGGATGCAGGCGGGGACAGGTGACCTGAGCTGGATGGTGGGAGGCTATAGTTTCCCAGGAAGATGGCGGCCCCATCTCCACACGCCCTGTGATGTGCCCCAGACTGAGCTTGGGGCATAAAACTATGCCTATGTTTGTCCAGTGTCATCAGCTCAAATTCAACTCCTGACCTAAACCTAAACTCCATATCAGGTCACATGGCTGGAAAGAACAGGACATGTAATTTAGAGGAACTGAGTTGGGTGGCTTCCAGGGGATGCTGTGACTTTGCCACTTGATAGATGAAGAAGGTGAAAATGAGTTTGAAGAAATGGTTCTTACAAAACTAAGTCTCCAAGTACTTGGTTCACCAGGGTGATCAGTCAGCGGCCTGGTACCCCTGCATTGCATGGCACCCTGAACATGGCTGGGCCAGCTGGCCAAATATTGCTGGGAGTGACTCCTGGCCTTTGGGCACTGCTTGGGAGGTTAAAGAAAAACGTAAACCTGGATGGACCCAAAGAGATAATATAGCAGATAAAGTGTTTGACTTACATACAGCCAAATCAGGTTCAGTGAAATCGGGATCAGTGCTAGTGGAGCTTGGGGACTGTATTGTAGTGCCAGAGATTGAATCCTGGTCAGCTGGGTGCAGTGCAAGCACCCTACCCACTGTACTATCTCTCTGGCCTATTAATAAAAATGTTTATACAATGCCCAGACCCAGATTCTAATAGCAGGAGCATGTTCCTAACCTGTATTTTGAATATATCACTAGATGGCCCATGAAAGATGAAGACAATGAGGAAGGCGACATACAAGGGGATTCTTGGTGGTTCTAGAAGTTCTATCCATGTGGGGAAAGAAACTGAGGCAAAAGAGAGGCAAAATCTCACACTCCACTCATCCAAATGGACTTATGTTATAGAGGAGTTTATTAGAGGGTTGGAGAGATAGTACTAGGCTGAAGCATTTGCCTTGGACTACATATGGTCCCTGGAGCACTGCTAGGCAAACCCTGCAAAAAAGCTAGACAATATATCTATCTTAAGAAATATCAGAGATGGCTAGCTTAGCATTGTTAGAAATATGAATATGTATGAATTTGCAATGCTTTATCATTTAATCAAAATTATATATTACAAAACGATGCTGGGGATGGGTTTCCTGAATGGTGGAACAGATAGTTATAAGAAGTGACAGTCTGGGGCCAGAATAATAGCACAGCGGGTAGAGCTGGGAGGATGTTTGCCTGGTATGAAGCCATCCCAGGCAGGATCTCTTGCTTCCCATATTGTTTCCTGAGCCTGCCAGGATTAATTTTTGAACACAGAACCAGGAGTAACTCCTGAAGGCAGCCGGGTATGGCCTAAAAACCGAAACCAAAACCAAACCAAGAAACAAACAAAACAAGAAAAGAAGTGAACAGACTGTCTTCTGAGAGATATGACTTGGGTTTTGAGAAAAGAGCACAACATGAGTAACTGTGGAGAAACTGTGGAGGCAGAACTCAAGGGGAAACCCGAGGAACCAGAGGACGTAAAAGGACCTGAGCACTAGAGTGATTTCCCATAACTCTAGAAACAATTCTTCATTCCACCCACTTGGAATCAATCAAGAGCAAATCTTGTAGAGACTAGATCTGGAAGGCTGAAAGTGTTTCTTTTCATAGGTTTTGCACAATGCCAGCCAAAGGTGTTAGACAATTCTTGCTTTTCTGCCATTATTTTCAATTATTCCTTAATTTAAAGGCTTTCAACCAAGAGATGCTGTTTGCTGCAAAATAATAAGTCCAAACTCATCCTAGCTTCCAGCATTCTCTACAATCAGAATTTGACCTGCATGTTTATTTCTTAAACCGTTATATCTTTGCTTCTGGGAAATTTTCACCTGTCATTTCTAAGATATACCTTTCATTTTTTCATATAACTTTTAATGTTTTCTTTCTGAACGGGAACACCTTGTCCCATTTTCATTTTTTGCTCTAGTTATCCTTTAATTTTATTACAGATACGATTTTCTTCACAAAATCTTCCTCCTCACCCAGAAGGTAGTGAGTTTTACACCTTTCGTGCTCCGATTCCTCCCCAGTTATGTCATTCTTTCAACAAACACTCACTAGATAACTCATGGCATCCACAGGCCAAATTCTATCCTTCATTTCTAGTTAATGGAGACATTGCCTTTACTGGATTATAATCTCCAGGAGTGGTTTACCCAGGAAAGATAGGACTCTCTCGAATCAACGAAAAGCCAATTTATAAATAGTAACAGTGAAATAAAAGTATGAATAACAGTCTGGGAGTAATTACACATCTTTCAGAGGATTTGATTGAATAGAAAAAAATTGGGCAAACCATTTCACACTGACATAAAAATGCATGAATGCCAAGCCTATTTATTTAGTCTGGTTAGCTTATAAATTTAAAATATTTTGGATGAGTGAGCGCAAAGAATGCACTTAAATGCAAATGAGTAACAAATCTTTAGACATGAGACATGAGGAGTGGTCAAATATTTTGCTTCCCTGTGAAATGTAAGTATTATCATGGTATAATCATTTCTGATTGACTTTGGCTAGACCATATAGACCTATCAAGTTTAATTGTAAAATGTTTTTCTTATTGTTTTGGTGCTTTTTTTTTTGTTTCCTTTGTTTGTGCAACGCTGGGGACCAAATCAAAGGCCTCATACATGCAAGGCAAGAGTTCTACCATTGAGCTACATCGTCTGACCCTGTTGTTTTTTTTAAACTTCATTGATTGACTTATTTTTGGGGGGTTGGGTCACACCTGGCAGTGCTCAGGGATTACTCCTGGCTCTAAGCTCAGAACTCGCTCCTGGCAGGCTCAGGGGACCATATGGGATGCCGGGATTTGAATCACTGTCCTTCTGCATGCAAGGCAAATGCATTACCTCCATGCTATCTCTCCGGCCCCCAAGGATATTTTAAAATATACAGTCCATTACAAATAGAAGATTATTGAATTAATGAACATCAGCAAAAATTTTAAATTAATTTTTGTGTGTTTTGATTTGGGCCACACCTGTGGCAGTGCCCAGAGGTTGGCCCTGGCTCTGCCTTCAGGAATCATTTCTGGCAGGTTCAGGGGTCCATCTGATATACCGGGGATTGAATCTGGATTGGCCGTGTACAAGGCAAGGGCCCTCCCTAATGTGCCCCATTCCGCCCCCTTTTAATTAATTTTTGAATAAAACTCCTCCCTCAACTTCGAATCCCCTATTCTTCATGGATACAAGTCATTGGCACATAAAAAGATACCGTCAAATTGCCTCTTATCCTTTTGGCTATATATTGTAAAAATATTAAAAGATTGCAAAACATTTACATTTAAAATGTATTCATATGGAGCTGAGGTGATAGTACAGTGGATAGGGCACTTGTCTTGCATGCAGCCAATCCTAGTTCCAAATGATACATGCAGCTCAATCCCTGGTACTTCATACGGTCCCCTGAGCACCAACAAGTGTGGCCCCGAAACATAAAAGTACTCACAGAAGGTGAATATTTTCAAGACTCAGTTTTCATTTTATTTTAAATTAAGAGTATATTAGCAATCTATCCATAAATCACTCATCAAATACATATATTTATATATACCTATATAATATATAGATAGCGAAACAATGTAAATTTTGTTTGTGGGTATATAGACATAGTCTTAATTTAACTGTATGTTAGAAATTTTTCATAATAAAAAATTGGGGAAATGTCATGGGGTAGAGCTAAATTTTTAGTTTAGGTACTTAATGGTATAAAATAGATTAGCTACTAAAGTTTAGGAGAGAAAACACTGGCCACATTTTTAGTATCAGATATAACTTTCTTGTTTATGTTGATTTTGGATCACAGCAGGCATGCTCAGAGCTGATGCCAAGTTCTCCACTCAGGGATTATTCCTAGAGGGCTTCAGGGATGACAAGTGGTGCTGAGTCAGCTGCAATTTTTATGCTGAGTTACAATAAATCCAAGGATGGGCTGACCTTTTGGGTCAATGATGGCAGAGAATCCTGGAAGAACAATTGCAAGGGACTATGGTTACGAAAAGAGCACACTCAGGTCCTATATCTCCTAGGATTGAACATAAAACAAGGATAAAACTCATGCATGACATTCATCTGAGCTATAAGAAAACTACTAAGCCTACAATGAAGTACTAAGGTTTATTAACAAGATATTATTGAGCTCCAACAAAGAGAACCTGACGTTAAGACTCCTGCATGAGGGTGGAGGATAGAGGGATAGAGGTTGAGGAGCAAATGGTTCCTCTTCTGGGGTTAATTACAATCGGGTTTGGGGGAGACGGTATTCAAATATTCAAACAATAGCACAAAAATGAAAGAGCAATTAGTATATGCTGGTGAGAATGCAAATTACTAAGACTCTTATAGAAGGCAATTTAATACTAATCTATACAAATTAGAAATGCGGTGCCAGAGCAGTAGCACAGTGGTAGGGTGTTTGCCTTGCATGTGTCAAACCTAGGACAGACCCCAGCTTGATCTCCCTGCAAACCATGTGGGCCCCAAGCCAGGAGTAATTTCTGAACACAGAGCCAGGAGTAGCCCCTGAGCATCATCGGGTGTGGCCCCAAAACCAAAACGAAAGAAGAAAAAAATTCTGGTATGTGTTGCAGTACAGATAAACTTCATACTTAGTAAAGAACCAGTCAGTTTCTTGTAAAGAGCCAGCGTAACTTCACTCAAAGGTGACTGGAGCAGTCAACCTCACAGAAGCAGAAAGAAATGATGGCTGCCAGAGCTGTGAGGAGCTGGACAGAGTTTTCATTTAAAGGGCAGAGTTTTGGTCATGCAAACAAAATGTTTCTAGTGATATACTATGAAAAAAACCTATATGTAATTATCAGTAGCATTTGTACATTCCAGTCTGTTATGAGAGCAGATGCGTTATTGGGTAAAATTTTGCAAAAATTTAATTTGTACAATGTGCAGATTACCTATTAAATAACAAAATAAATTTATGAAAAACAGAAATTCAACATAGAGCAAGACTAATAATTCATGCCCAAAGCATCATACATAATAAGATCACTGGAGTAAGACATGTATTTACCAGTTGGGCCTTGACAAAAGAAATAGGTAAAAAGAATAATCCATAAGGACAGTGAATGTGTAATGAATGTAGTGAATGGTAGTCAGTGGGATGAGAAGAATGGTGAAGGTAAAAAGAAAAATATAGGTACAGTGTAATAAAAGCAATTTAAGTTTCAAATGTCGGAGTTTTAGTGACTTGTAGACTGCAGGCAGTAGATGAAACAGAAATGTGGATTTTGAAAGATTTGTAATCCACTTTGGTCAAAATAAAAATTTGAAAAGGAATAAAAAGAAAAGGGAAAAAAAGAAATGTGGAATTTGTATAGGCAGTAGGGAGTCATTAATGGTTTACTGTAAGAGTCACATTATGAAACGGGATTTCAAGATCAATGAAATTGGAAGACAAACATCTGTTTGAAGGTTGTAACTCAGTGGTTGCCCATTAAAATAATCTGAGAAGCTTTAAAAATTATGAATCAGGTTGGGGAGATGGTTCAAAGCAATGAAGTAGAAGTTTTGCATGCAAGAACCCTGGGACCCAGAGCACTGCCAGGAGTTATGTATGTGTGTATATATATATATATTCTTGGATCCAAGATACTAATTTAATTGGTTTGGGATGAAATCTGGACATTGTAATTAAGGTTGTTTTTATTTGAGGAGTTTGAGAACACTTAGAGGTGTTCAGGGATCACTCATGGCAGTGCCAGGGATCAAACCACAATTGGCTGCATGTAACACAAGCACCTTAGCACTATTATCTCTGCCTCCAGCTCCTACCAGTTTTTGAAAGCTCCCTACAGTGGCCAATAATCTAGACACAAAGAGAGGAATTTGGGGATAGGAAAAAAAAAGTAAAATTTGGACTTATTTTAAAAGAACTGACATTAAGAGATTGGGCAAAGAGTAGACAGTCCATTAACAACTTTTATGCAAACTCTTCAACACTTGTGGCCACTCCCAAGTGCCAATTTGAGCATCTAAGGATTGGGTGACATGAAGGAACAAGAACAAGTTCTTGGGACACTTGCTGTCTGGACAGAAAACCACTGCCTAACAGGTTCACATTAAAGCATGACTACAAGTTGGGGGGTGCTGCTGACAGGGGGGTGGAGAGGACCTCTGGGAAGGGGTCCTCTTTGCTGCAATACTGAATGAGGAGTTAGGTTTGCAAAGACCTTTGAAGAGTGTTCTGAGGGAAAAGTGAGGGAGAAAGACAGGCCTGTAAGGTGGGAGATGTGTGGAAGACAGAACAGGAGGCACAAACATGACATGGTCTGTCATCTGTGACACAGATTGCACTGTCTGTGGGATGGAAACTCCAGGAGGAAATTCAGCAGGGCAGCAAGAGATTGGAGTGATTTTTGAGCAAATGTGCTGGCTGCAGTGGAAACGTGGATTTCAGGTAGCAGGAATGGAGGCAAAAGCAACAGTTGGACGCCAAGATAAAGGCAGAGTGGCCAGTGACATGGAAGAGTGTGAAGAGAGATAGATTTTATTTTACTTGGGGCTGGAGAGATAGCATGGAGGTCAGGCATTTGTCTTTCATGCAGAAGGTCATTGGTTCAAATCCTGGCATCCCATATGGTCCCCCGTGCCTGCCAGGAGCAATTTCTGAGCATGAAGCCAGGAGTAACCCCTGAGCACTGCCGGATGTGACCCAAAAACCACACACACACAATTTTTTTTTTATTTTACTTATGTTGAGGTTTTTTTTATTTGGAGAGACAGACAGACAGAGACAGAGACCCTGTCTTGCTCAGGGCTTATTCTTGGTGGTGTTTGGGTGACCATATGTCATGCTATAGATCAACCCAGGCTCTTACATGTATAAGGCAAGCACCCTATCTGCTGTACTATCTCTCTGGCCCGGTTGAGTTTGAGCTAGTAGTGTGGCAAGTGAGCAGAAATGTACCAGAGCAACTAGAAATATAGAAACAGATGAGAATTTAGGCTATAATTACTGAGTTGAGACACTTCGCAGGGGATGGATGGCTGATGAGATGAATGTAATATGGTATTATAGGAACATGGGGTCAAAAAAAGAACAGAAACTAGGTTCATGTCTTGATCCCCAGCACTGCATGAGCACTGCACGCACTGCTGGAGTCCTCTGAGCACTGCCAGTGATCTGGGCGTCCTCAGCTTTATAGCACTAAATCCTCTGGCTCTCATATTGAGCCACTTGTGATTGGGTGAGAATCACCCAGAGGGATCCCTGGAAGGAGCACTGCCTCGGGGTACCCTCCCCAATAAATTAAATTGAATTACAGAATATTACACCTGAAAAGATTCATAACTTGGGAGAACTTACAATGCTGGGCTGGGAGGCCCTGTGGTTAGTCGTCCCATTGCGTGTGGACAGAAATGGCAAGAGAGTGACGGATCTCAAGTATCGACCTTGCAAGCTTTGAGGTTACACATTCAACCCCCGGGCTTCCCACCTATGTACAACCCGGTTCTGGTAGCTCTGCTGTCTGAGACTCCAAGCACACAATTAGGAGCGTGTGCATGCCACAACTAACGTATGTGACCCTCCCCTTGGTAACTATAGCAGCTAAAAGATTTGTGAGCACCGTGGTCAGGAGTGCTGCCCTGATGAGTCCTACAACCCAGTGTGTACGACCCCCACAATTTCTGTGACAACAGAGGCAATGAAGGGAAAGCAAAGGAGAAATGAAAAAGAATAAAGATTCGAGAAAGACCCCGGATGCTAGAAGTTGAGGGAAGGGGGCCGGGCGGTGGCGCTGGAGGTAAGGTGCCTGCCTTGCCTGCGCTAGCCTAGGACGGACCGCGGTTCGATCCCCCGGCGTCCCATATGGTCCCCCAAGAAGCCAGGAGCAACTTCTGAGCGCATAGCCAGGAGTAACCCCTGAGCATCACAGGGTGTGGCCCAAAAACAAAAAAAAAAAAAAAAGAAGTTGAGGGAAGGAATATGAATTCTTAAGAAGCATGGAGATATATAACAAATCAGTATGTACATGTATATAAATCTTAAGTATGTAGAAATATATTGTGTATTAATACATCTTTATATTTTTTAAAAAAAGGAAATCAACAGCCTAGAAACCCAAAGTCCTAGAAATCTGGCAATTCATTCAAAAAAGACTGGGAGTTTTTATTGGCCACATATTTATGAACTCAAAGTAACACCTCTGAGGAAAATTTGGTGTGAGATCAGAGGATGTTGATAACCACAAAAATTATTTTTTGAAGGGAAGTAGTGGTAACTGCTACATTGGTTGGAATATTTCTACAATGCTATTTGCTGACGAGGTGCTTGACTGATAGCTTACCTGATAGAAAAGGCAGAAATACGTTTGGAAATTATGATTTGAGCAACAGTGAAGGAACCGAATCATATGTAAAGGCTAATTGGGTACTTAACACACTGAGCTTTTTCCAAATTTCATGATTTTACTTAAACACAGAAACTCGACCACCGAACATTCAAAGTTTTCAGAGAATTCATAGTCAAAAAGTAACTTTAAAAAAAAAAAAAAACAGGGGCCCAGAGAGACAGCACAGCGGCGTTTGCCTTGCAAGCAGCCGATCCAGGACCTAAGGTGGATGGTTCAAATCCCAGTGTCCCATATGGTCCCCCGTGCGTGCCAGGAGCTATTTCTGAGCAGACAGCCAGGAGTAACCCCTGAGCACCGCCGGGTGTGGCCCAAAAACCAGCTTATGCCAAATTAGAATAAGGATACGAGCATAGGTAAATTGAACTTTACATATATATATATATATAATAGGTATATTAAGTCTATATATCATAATAAATACAATTTTAGGTATACATGGATATAAGTATAAAATTATATTGCATATGAGCATATATCATATGAACATAACTAACAAGCAACACCGATTTATATGATCCAAATGTACAGATAAAGTATTTTCTTTAATGAATGATTTTCAATCAAATCTATCAGAGAAGGGTCAGTCAAAATAATCAAGGCTCTATCATTTACTTGGGGCAAGGATGTGCCCATTTAACGTCAATATCAGATTAACACTTGCTATGTTCTATGTACACAGCAAGTCTTTGTCAGTTGACTAAGCAGCACAAGACACCAAACATTCAAAAAAGCGAACATTTCTTTATAAGCTTTTTTTTTCTTCTAGGCTCCCTTATGAAATGGCTTTTATTTTTTTTATTTGTGGTACTGTAAGTTTACAAGGTTATATGTTTAAGGGGCACAGTCTCACACCTCTTCTGGATCTGTGTTATGGGGCCCAGGCGAATGCAGTTGGTGTAGAAGGCCTGCTGTTACAGCATAAGGTCGAGAGTTCAAATCCTCACACTGCTGCATGCACAGGCAGCTCTACGATTCGAACCTCAGCTCAGCTCTTTCAGCTGCTCACAAGAGGTGCAGGCACCGCAGGCACTCGGCCAGCACTGCGGTGAACACAGACAAGCACAACCAGAATGTGTCTGGGCACAACTGGAAGAGTCCACGATGCTCAGAGCACTGCAAGCCAATAAACAGGGTGTGCATATAGTCTGGCCACAACAATGAAGAAAGGTGGGAAAAATAAAAATAAAAACAAAGTCAATACTTTACTAGATCTGTCCTACCACCCAGGTCCCAATATCCCTCCACACTGTTTGCAAGAGCCCTTCCAGCCTTACAACCTGGACATCACCTTCCCTCTTGGCAGTTTCAGCTTTATGGTCATAATTCAAGGGTTATGTTTTTTGTATTTTTGTCTGTTTCACTGATTTCTTTATAACTTATATATGAGATCACCAGGTGTTTGTCTTTCTCCTGATTTTGTCTACCAAGATACCCTCCAACATAATTGCAAATGGGAAGACTTCAACCCTTCCTTCCTTCCCTCCCTCCTTCTTCCTTTCCCTTCCTCCCTCCCTCCCTCCCTCCCCCTTCCTTCCTTCCTTCCTTCCTTCCTTCCTTCCTTCCTTCCTTCCTTCCTTCCTTCCTTCCTTCCTTCCTTCCTTCCTTCCTCCCTCCCTCCCTCCCTCCCTCCCTCCCTCCTTCCTTCCTTCCTTCCTTCCTTCCTTCCTTCCAGCAGAACCATCATCCTTCTGCATGTAAGGTAAACTCCTTACCTCCATGCTATCTCTCCAGCCGGTCAACTCTTCTTATTGATAAATAATAGCCGTGTGTGTGTGTGTGTGTGTGTGTGTGTGTGTGTGTGTGCATATAATATATTCTTCCCTCCTTTTGGTTTTTGGGCTGCACCCAGCAGCGCACAGAAGTTACTCCTGGTTCTGTGCTCAGACATAATTCCTGGCAGGCTCAGGGGACCGTATTAAACCTTTCTAAACAATCAACCACCCACCCACCCACCTTGCCTGTTGTATTATCGCTTCAGCCCCATTTCCTTTATTAATTCATGGGGACTTGGGTTGTTCCTGTGTTTTAGCTATTGTAATTCACCAAATGTAACATACAGATAGCCATTAAGTACATGAGAAAATGCTCGTTATTACTTATTATCAGGAAGTACAAATCAAGACACCACACAAACAAGAATGGCCTATAACAAGAAGAAAAGTGTTGACAAGGCTGTGGAGGGAAGAGAACACTTGTAAATTAATGTGGGAACCTAACTGGTTCAGCCTCTATGAAAAACAGTATGAAGATGTCTCAAAATAATATATTAATCTACCATATGGTCTAGCAAATCTGTAGCTAGGTCACTTATCTGATGGGCACAAAAGCTAATATGAAAAGATAAAACTGCTTTTTAATCCATCTTCTTCCCCTTGGCTATTAAATTCTCTCCCCCACTACAATTACTTCTCCCACAGGTGAATATACCTCCCACCTGTCTGCCTGGCCATCCGCCAAGCTGAGTCCCTCCTCCTAATAATTGCTCAACTTCATTCAAAGGCTACAAACAAGAACAGCAAATCCTTAAGACAGTAAAAACATACTGATCAGACTGTTTAAGAAGCGTGAGAGAAAGAATTTTTAATTACAAGGAGGAAACCACATGCACGTTATCTTTATTCAGCCCTAACCAAAAGTTTGTTTTCCTACTTTGTTACAGAAAGGCCATTGGAAGATTGTGGTAGAAAAATGAGAAAAAAAAAAAACAAAAATTTTTGGTACCATAAGAGTTTATAAGATGTTCTCAGGCTGAAAGCTAGGAAACTGAGACCGTGGCAGAGAAATCAGGAAACGAAGTAGGTTTCTAACACAGCCACAGAGCACGGTCAACACACCGGGAAGAAGAGAATTGAGTCCCTTTTGTGAAGCATCTATTTTCCATGTGTATTAACCCTACTGCAATGTGAGCACAAGAGAAGCCAAAACGGAAATAGTCTCCACACCCAGCTACCCAAAGATTATCTAGTAACCTGATCCGATCTTACAAACACACAGGGCAAAGCAGGAGAGAGAAAAACCTGTTTACCTCAAAAACAGATTTTCCAGATCCATTCACATTGCTGACAATACTCAAACACTCCACACTGGGGAGTGGAGAGGTGGGGTGGAGAAGGGTTTTCGGTCAAAGGGTCGGGGACAAAAGGTATGGTGCCGTGCCAGCCCTGTTGTGCTATATCCAGGGTTATCTCAGTCATATTTGGGGAAGGAGAGGCTCCAGGTCTGTTACAAAACACACACACACACACACACACACACACTACAAAACACACACACACACTTTCAGCACTCTTTAAAGTGTTACCCCTTGGATTTGTGCTCACATAATCTATTTCTAGTCTCAAAAATGAATCCTTTCAAGAAAATGGTTCTAATACGTGCATGATGGGACTATTTTAAATATTAGTCCTGGTGTAAGGAACACAAAGAGAAAGAAGTGAATCTTTCCCAACTCACTTTTCCTAACTTAACACTTATAAATCTTCTGGTTATATGAGAAAGGGGGAAAAAAGTTCTTAAGGGTAGTTGTTCCATGTATAGGCAAATATGAAAAACAAGATGTTGCAAAACTTTAAATGTTTGTAGAAGCACATTTGAAGGCTCGTCGAAAATTTACTTGAAAATCGAGTTTATTTCTGCTTTCCTACTGGTGAATTTACCAGAGTACTCAACTTCAACCTGAAAGAAAAAGATCCCACGGGTGAAAAGACAACAGTCAGAGGTGGGGTGAAGCCAGTAGTTAGTGGCTCATCCAATACCTGTTAGGAATTCTCTACCTAGACTGGCACTACATTTCTGATTTTATTTGGGGGGGGAAGGCCACACCATGCGGTGCTCAGGAAACACTCCTGGCTCTGCACTCAGAAATCGCCCCTTGCAAGCATGGAGGACCATATGGGATGCCGGGATTCGAACCAACGTCCATCCTGGGTTGGCTGTGTGCAAGGCAAATGCCCTACCGCTGTGCTATCTCTCGGCCCCTTTTCTCTCCTTTATTTATTGGTTTTTGGGCCACACCCAGCAGCGCTCAGGAGACACTCCTGGCTCTGCACTCAGAAATCGCCCCTTGCAGGCATAGGGGACCTTATGGGATGCTGGGATTGGAACCAACGTCCATCCTGGGTTGGCTGTGTGCAAGGCGAATGCCCTACTGCTGTGCTACCTCTCCGGCCCTGATTCTGATTTTAAACGCAAAAAGGCAACAACAGAGATCTCCAGACCCAGGATGCTTAAGCGCCTTCACACAGTAAATCAACGTACTGCTGTCTTGTGTGTGGGAAGCCAGACTGAAATAATCCAGCATATCCGAGGTGTGAATTGCCCCCATTCATCTTAATGGAGTGCGAACTTCAAAGAGTTGTTTTAACTAGTTAAATACTAAGCTCCCTGAGTCAACATTTTGTGCCCAAAAAGTACAATTTAAACATTCAGCCACCACATATGAAAGTAATTTATATTCTCCGCATTTCATCTCCGAGATTAGCCAATCAGTCTTCAAGTGTGAAAACCTAGACATCTTGTCCTTTGCTTCACTTTGTTTTAAACAGCTCTTACCTTCTAAATTAGGAGCATTCAGCCCATTATGGCAAAGGCTACTCGCACAAAGTCTTCTGGCATCCCGCTGAAGGGCACATTGCTTTACCAGTCTTTTTTTTTTTTTAACCTTGCTTCACACTCAGCAAATTGTGACTCCAAAGAAAGAACTAGATAAAGCAGAATATTAACGTAAAATGGAAAGAAACGCTCTCACGAGCGATTTTTCTTTTTGAATATCTGGCCAGCTCTGTACAGTGTTGACTAGGTTATTTGTCCCTTTTCAAACCCCCAGATCTTCTGCCACAAGCAGGTGAAAAATGTATTAATTGATGCCCAGCTGTCATCACACTTCCCATTTGCCCCCCAGGGGGGAGCTCCGCATCTGTTGCAGATTTAGTGTTGTTCTGGTATTACTAGAGTTAGATTTATTTAAGCAGCTGAACAACTATTTGTATTTGGATCTATAATTTCATAAATGGTAAAGGGTGGGAGAAGAATCACTTCCCAGATTGATGGGCTCCGTCTGACCCGCAGCCCGAGGGAGGCCAGGCTGGGTTGTACCCCTGGGAGCCAGCGAAGGGCCCTTTCAGGGGCGTCTTAGGAGAAACAGCTGGGGTGGAACCATGGGAAAGCACTCAAAGCAGTGCACAGGGGGCCCGTTTCCCTCGGAAAGAGATCTACAGGAATATTTTAAATATATTCCTTGTATGAGATGAAGTTTAAAGACACTCAAGCTGTGTTCCTGTGTCTCTGATGGAAAGCAAATTCACTTTACTGGGAGATGGGGATGGGAGAGAGGGGATAAAGATCTATTAAAGAGCTTGCTCAGTCTGCACCTCATTTAGACAAGGTCATTTAATCCTCTCAACACAGCCCCATATAGTTGGCATTAGCTCCATTTAATACCTATGTGAAAGTGAAGGCTTAGAAAGGTTAAGTAGTTTGCCTACAAGAAGATTTGAATCTAAGTGTAGCCTCCAAACCTGGGCTTTTTTTTTTTTTTTTTAATTAGGCAATGCTGCTCTCAGGTTGCTGGAGAAATATCTTAACTGGAAAGAGAAGCTCCTTTGGGGCCAGAGCGATGGCACAGCGGTAGGGCGTTTGCCTTGCATGCGGTTGACCCAGGACGGACCTGGGTTCAATCCCCAGCATCCCATATGGTCCCCCAAGCCAGGAGCAATCGATTTCTGAGCACGTAGCCAGGAGTAACCTGAGCATCACTGGGTGTGGTCCAAAATAAAAAAAGAGAAAGAGAAGTTCCTTTTCCAAATAACAACCTTGAGAAGCAAGGAGAGAGCACCTGCATGTGTGTCTTTACATACATGCTAAGTAGTGCTTCCCATGTAACATCCCGCTTTACATGTGCACTGCGATAGGATTATCTTACTGATCCACCCTGGCTGTGGCCGTCTGATCACAAGATGCACTATACACACAGAATAGTGGCTAGAGGCGCAAGGAGTTTTGGGTTCCCCAGAAATTATCCACAATGAGTGGGAAGACTGGAATGATTTAAAACTATGTACATACAAACAGGGCCAGAGCAATAGCACAGCGGGTGGGGTGTTTGCCTTGCAGAGAGTCAGGAGTAACCCCTGAGCACTGTCGGGTTGGGCTCCCCCAAAAAACAAATAATAAAAAAAAAATTGGGACTGAGCTGATTTTCACTTTACTGTATTCACTTACTAAGCCCTGCTCCCCACTATTTCATTGCTAAGTGACAGAGCCTGTCTGAAAAGTGAAGCGATGGCGGACTCATGGCACGTGTGCCAGCGGTGGCACACGTAGGCCTTACAGCTGGCACGCGGGAAGGTCCGCAATTAATAAATTTATAAAATTTATAAAGAGTTTTTAGATACTAAAATCTTGTGGGTTTGTTTGTTTTTGTTTTTGGGCCACACCCGGTGATGCTCAGAGGTTACTCCTGGCTGTCTGCTCAGAAATAGTTCCTGGCAGGCACGGGGGACCCTATGGGACACCTGGATTCGAACCAACCACCTTTAGTCCTGGATCAGCTGCTTGCAAGGCAAACGCCGCTGTGCTATCTCTCCAGGCCCTAAAATCTTGTTATTAAGGTTTAATTGACGTGCTGGTACTTCGAGGAAATTCTCTGGTTTTGTGCGGCAATTTGGGCACACTCGGGCTCCCAAAGGTTAGCCATCACTGGTAGAGAGTGTATGACTCAAACTATATGGCATTTAGAAGATCACAGCTTTTAGATAGTCAAAAGGTCAGGTACAGGGCCTGAGCGATAGCACAGCGGATGGGGTATTTGCCTTGCATTCAGCCAGCCCATATGATCCCCTGAGTCTGCCAGGAGTAATTTCTGAGCACAGAGTTGGGAGCAAACCCTAAGGGTTGCTGGTGTGGCTGCTCAAAAACCAGAAAAAAAAACAAACAAAATTCAGAGGTCACCAATGCTTGCATCAGGAATGAACCCTATTGTAAACTATGGATTTTAGTTAATAAGAACAACACATCATGTCGCTTCGTGAAATACCACAAATGTACCACACAAACGCAAGATGTTATAAGAACGTAAGAAGCAATATTTATGTATTATTTTGGTATTAGTGTAATTAATGTTGGCCTCAAAAAAGTTATTAATTAGGATTCCCATTTCTTCCCTTTTTGTGAATAAAAATATTTTTATTTAGTGGTTAATATTTTGTGTCTGTTCATCAGGTATATTAGTTGCTTATAAATATTATGTCTGCTCTTGTATCAGGGTAATTCTGATCATATGAAGCTATTAAGAAAGATTTTTTCTTCAATATTGTGGAAAAGCTTAGAGATTAAGGTAATAAATATTAATTGCAGGTTTTCTAACCCCTAAAAAACAAAACAGTACACAAAGTAGCACTATTGTAACCATGTTGAAATAAAATATAATAAAAATATGAAAAAAAAAAGAACGTAAGAAGCTACGAGTGTGTTAAGGGGAATACTAAGAAAATTCTGACTCTTCCATTCAATATTTCTGTAAACATTAAAACTATCCTAAATAGTGCACAAATTAAAAAAAAGATGAAATCTTTAGTTAATATATTTAAGAACATTTGAGTTTATTTTAATTACAATTGTTGTTATTTACACTTTCCCCTTTCCCGTCCCATTTTGTTCCACTTCCAATGTTTACAAAAATGTTTACTCACATAAAGAGTATTAATTTAATGCACTTTCCAGAATTAATGTGTACGAAGGTATATCTTCATAGGACATGGCCAAACATCTTTCATTTTTTAATCCAATTAAAAATGATAAGTGCTAAACTAAGACTCCCAACCAAAATTCCAAAAATGAGCAAAATAAAAGCCTGCAAGAAATAAGGAAAAAGATAGAGTAGTTAAAAGTACTTCAAAACCCCAAGCCTCACAAGTAATTGCTATAATTTAAAATAAACTGTCTTGATATAGATAAAATTATAAATAACAGATTATTTCTTAAAACAGAATTTTTTAAAAAATCAACAAATAAAACCAACCTACCCCAAGTTTCTTCCATGACAAAAAATCTTCTCTGCTAAGTTTAAGATAAAATAGTCCTGGGAATACAAAAATCAAGCAGGTCGATGTACTTGAACCTAAGAAGGAAGTGAAAATAAAAGTTAGATTCAGTTGTGAGGCTAAATTTAATATATTCTCTGATAGTGTTTTTTAAAAATATAAAACTTACCAACTACCCCCAAAACATTCCTAATATCAGGAACATATATTGCAAGTAAAACAATGATAATATTGAGTGCTAGAGTGACCAAAGAATGACGAATCCATGAAAATGGAAAATTGGAGAAGAACATCATCATTAAGGCTTTCCTTGCCTATAAAAAAGAAACAGAAACAGATGTAATCAAAAAGGAACAGTAGGTGAGGAGGGGGGATAGCTTAAAGGACCTCAGTGCCTGTTTTGCATGTGGAAGGCCCAGAACTATATGGTCCCCTAAGAACTACAGTGCAGCGACTCCCAACTGTATGCGTCCCTCCCAAACTAAAAACCAAAACCAAACAGAAACGGGGAAGACTGTCAAAGTCAAAATATTTGCATAAAGAAACAAGTTCCAAAACAGAACATCAACTATCATAACGTATTTATTACTCATAAACACATAAACATATGTGCAGAGAATTCATGAAAATTATTTAAATTTGGGTGCTTGCCTTGAATGTTGCTAACCCTGGACAGATCCCAGGAACTGTCGATGGCCCCTCTGAGTCACCATGATAGGAATGATTCCCAAGCACAGAGTCAGGGGTAAGCTCTGAGTACTGCTGGTTATAAACTCCACTGCTCAAATATTTTAAATCTACAAAAAAGTTTGAAAATATTTTTGAGATGGAAAGGTTTCGAAAATTACCAATAATCACCCTCGTGATAAAATCTTAGAGAAGTGTTTCCATTAAAAGGAACGGGTGAAAGAACAAAAGGCTTAATTGGAAAAAGAAATCCTACCACTTACTATATTATTTGATTTTTTTTCACACCATGAAAATATGACAGTTAATGACACAGTTCATGACACCTCCCACTGCTAACGTGGGCAGCAGGCAGTCACAGTCACGGATGTCATCCCAGCAGATGTCTCCCACCGCACAGAAGGGAGGTAGAAAAATTCCAGGGGTTCCCTTTTAAGTAAATGCACTTGCTGGTTAGATTCAAGGTATCCAGACAGAAGAAGCATTAAATCCAAAGCTTTGTTTTCATCTCAGAAATTCCCAAGATTCCTACATATAGCAATTAAAAAGCAGAATAATAAAGTTCGTTCTGCTCCTTAAATTAAAATTCTAGGTCAAATAAGCTATTTCAACTAAGCTTGGACTAGAATGTCCATGTAAAAATAAATTCACATTATACCCGAAGCCGCTTAGTTTTTGCTGACCTGACTTTTTCCCCCCTCTTCATGCACATTCTTTTGAAAACGGAATACAGAATCGAAGGGAGGGAAAACATCCAAAAACTTTAGCAGAACCCTAGACTGTAAATTGGAAACAATGCCCGGGAAGAGCGTAAATCTCAACAAAATCTCCAAGAGCGCAAATTAGCTTAGTGGTTAACTGTTATTTTGGTCCTTTCATGGGGCCATCTGCGAGGATGAAGGGACTTTGATCAATGACTTGACAAATGGATACGATATACACGACGAGATGTGATTCAAACATTCGGGTCTGCAAAGAATTAGCCCAACCGTATTAGGGAGCCACAAGACCCACCAACAAAACCTTTAAGAGGACTTACAGGGAAGTGGATTAGAGGGACTGTCAAAAGCACAGCCAACAGGATGCACAACTTCACAGTCATAACGGCGACATCATGAGGTAAGTATTTACTGTAGCCTTGCAGTAGTTCTGATGCCACTTTGTCTACAAATTACAACAGAAAATAAGAAACATTACATTGAAACTACCAAGATGAGTTGTGAAATTTATTTTCCTTTCCACAAAAGTATTTTAACAGAGTTGGATCCCTTGGACCAAATTCATCCCTGGTCTTTTTTCTTGCTGATAGAAGACAAAATCCATTAGTAGTTCTTGAAACCTAGTCTCCTTTCTTTCAATGAAACTTAGAAAGCAGCACAAACTTACAAACTAAACTAATGAAGACCTAGAGAAATTTCTCAGCGTCTAAAGGTTCAGAATAATATTTATGCTGTTTTGTAAAATGTGTACTCCCATATGTACTACTGAATTTGGTTCTAATAATAACAATGCAAAATATTCAGGCGGGCTGAAAAATATTAACTGGCTTGCCGAAGACCACATGGCACAAGAAGCAGAGTTGGAACAGTCACACTCTCACATTTTTTTTTTTTTTTGGCCAAAGTCAATAACCTTTCCTCTATGCTGTTTTTTGAGAATTTTGGACAGTTTTTGTACATGTGAGCAACTTATTCAACATTTCCTCCTGTACATTCATCTTTAGTACAAAGAGGATGCATTCATATTTTTGGTTTTTGTTTTGTTTTGTTTGTTTTTGGGCCACACCCAGCAGTGCTCAGGGGTTGCTCCTGGCTCTGGGCTTAGAAATGGCTCCTGGCAGGCACAGGGGACCATACGGGATATGGAGATTGAACCTGGGTCTGTCCCAGGTTGGCCGCATGCAAGGCAAAAGCCCTACTGCTCTGCTATTGCTCTGGCCCCAAAAAGGATGTATTTTTAGAGAAATGGCTTCCAGGACAGCCCTGTGTGGTAGTCAACGACAGGATCTGTACATGCTCTTTGGTGTTTCCTTCCAATCTCACAGTGTCTTCACTAAAAGCCAGACTAGGATATTGTATGAAGAGGGTTCACTAAAATAATTCATTATAGAAAGGTCAGTTTACACTGAAAAGAGAAAGCCTTTCTTTTAATAGAGTGTAAATTTTGGAAAAGTTGTTCTAGGGGGAATTAAAAAAGAAAAAAATAAATCAAATACACCTTCGTTTATATAAATCTTAAAATTTAAAGGGGTAAATAAAAGAATGTACTCAGAACAGCAGTAGGTTCAAATGAAGAGCTACTGTAATTCTGACCAGGAAAAGGTTTGGGTATGAAAGGAAGAAATACAGAAAGTCTTAGGGAGAGTCTTCATGATATAGAGGAGCATGATATACAGCAGCATGACTATAGCATGAAGAGCTTGAATTCTAGAACTACAAAGGACTATGTTTAGATTTCACTATCCACTAGCAGTTGGTATTTGTAACTTCTCTGAACCTTTCATTTCTTATGCCTATAAAATGGAGACAACAATATAACAACCTATACAGAGTTACTGAGAGCATTAAGAGCTTGTTTCTGTGCTAGCATTCAAAGCTGTGGGAGAAGAGGATTTTTTAGGAGCAAGAACCAGTACAAACAGAATCCCTTAAGGAGTAAAGGGACAGAGTCTTATTAGTCCAGGACTCCAGAGGCTCAAATAATAAGCTTAGAACAAAGACATCACTGGGCAGTAAGAAATGCAATGAAGACTTAATAATAAAGTTCTTCATATGACTGGACGCGACTGGGTAAAGAGATATAATCAATAACTGATGAAGAAAAAGAAAATTACAATTGAAACTAAGCAGGAAGACAGCTTGGAAGAAAAAGAGAGCCACATAGGGATTAGGAGTTAGAAAGCTACTATCAGAATTACCGAGGGGATGATAAGAATCTGAACTAAAATCATGATAATGATTCATAATGATAATGAAAATAGAAGAGGACCCAGTGGTGTTAGAGACACCCCTTACATAATGTGGCACTAATAGATTACGTAGTTCCAAGAAATCTCGAAGAGTGGCTGAACCTGCCCAAAGAGGCAACAAGGATGCAGGAATCAGACCAGGAGCCTTTTGGACCTAGAAGTCAGGTGAGAAAGAGAGTCAAAGACAAAGAGCCAGTGAAGGGAGGCCATACACTCCTCCTAGTCAAGGAACGCCTGCACAGGACACAGAAAACATCAAACTGCGACCGTGACTGTGGGGAAGCAATGCAGGGTCCCACCAGGCTTAGGGAACCAAGATGGCAGCTTTGATGACCCAAAAAATACCAACCACCTATTTACCCTCTCAGATAAGGACTTTAGAGAAGAAATATGGAAGATGTTCTAGAACCCAAGAAATCTGGATTCTATTTTTTGTTTGTTTCTGGGTCACACCCAGTGGTGCTCAGGACTTACTTCTGGCTCTGTGCTCAGGCTTCACTCCTGGTGGGACTTGGGGAGCATATGGGACTAAATCTGGGCTATTTGTATAGAAGACAAGAGCCCTACATGTTATACTGTTACTCCAGCCCCCAAATCTGGATTCTATTTCCAAATCTGCGAGATATTTCTGAGTCTGGAGAAATATGGCAAAGCATTTTATTCCCATTTTATGAATCATAAAAAAGAGCTATTAACACTTACTGCTTAACAACCTTGTAGGCCTTTTAATATATACCATTTAATTAGGCATTGGCCTGGTTCACTAAAGGGGGACATTTTCTTACCTTACAATGCTTTCAATTCTGTAAGTAGAGCCACTATGACTAATCTAGGTCTGTACTTATAGGTCCCTTCAATCTGACAAAGTTTAGATATTAACTAGGTTTTGAAAACCTGGATAAAAGGCTGCTAAGTGGTTACACAAGCCTGGAGAACTAGACATCTAACAAATTCCAAATATGTTTAATGTCTACTTTATACTTTCCAAGAATAAAAACCTTTCTTCTGAACCAATTTTGTTTTTATAGGAGTCTTATTATATGTAAGGCATAGAGTATAATATGCTACACTGAATTCCATAGTATGAATCTTTGTAAGGACCTGGTGGTGATCTTTGTGATACATATGCTCTTGAGTTTGTCCCGTTCAAACCACACTGTCAAACAAGGTAGGAGAGTAATAAAGATTACACAGAGTAGCAGGAAGATCACAGGTTTATTGAGGAGACTGCCACTCATTATGTGGGAGCATGCTTCACCTTGTTGGGTTTTAATCTGTAAATGAAAAGCTAGACTTAACCAGTCTTTTGAAAAGGCCTTAGGATGAATAAAGCAATTTCCTTCTAAGATTAAGAACTACTAGAACCTTTGGTTATGATTTAAAACAGCCCCAGGGACCAGGCTGATAGCAGTGATATGCCTTGCACATGGTCAACCCAAGATGGACCCCAGTAACCCATACGGTCCCCAGAGCCCGCCATGAGCAATTTCTGAGTACAGAGCCAGGAGTAATACCTGAGTGCTAACATGTGTGGCCCAAATCCCTGTCCCCCCAAAACTAAAAAAATTAAAATAAAACAAAAACAGCCTCAGAAAGAACCACTGTGAACAGCAAATTAATACCTACATCTCTGGCTTTTGAGAAGGGTGCCTTTCTATTCACCTTTATATCACTTGCCTATCTACTACATGATTTTTCTTAGCATGTACTTCTCCCCTTTATAAAACATGAATACTCTGAAAATCTTACTTTGGTGGAAGATTAAGTCAGAGACAATATAACAGCTTTCCTTGAAAATCTAGGAAAACTGCTAGGAAACATCTCATCTGCCTGATCTGATTGGCTTCTGCATTCGAGGAGAGCAGGTAGCTGGACAGATGAATATACAGACATGCTTGAAGCCGAAGTGGGCCAGATTTATCCAAAACCACATTTTGACAAAAACTTTGAATTTTATTGGGAAGCATTATTGCTAAAGAGGCAGAGTAGCAATTAAGTGCTGACTCTGGAGACAGTTTGGGGCTCAAATCCCAACTCTTTATTTACTAGTTGTGGGTTTCTGGTCAAAAGACTCAATCTATATGAACCTGTATACACCTTGTAGGACTCTAATAACTGGGTTAGGCAATGTGTGTAAAATACAAATAAATGATAGCCCAATAAATGTTATTAGTATCCATCTGTTCTCTACATCTCTTTTCAATTTAAACTTTCTTATAAATTATTAAGCCCAAGTCTGCAGAAAAACTTACAAAAACAATAACCCAGACTAGAGTTTATGCTTTAGGAATTTTGATTTCTCACCAATGATCAAAGAGCTTAACAGTTTAATTCTCGTTAAGGTGTGCCCAGCAGGATACCATGCTTGTGGTGAAATTAATACTTTTCCTGATGGAATACACAGAATTCTGCTGCTTGTATCCTACAGCAGCACAGCAATGTAAGAACAGATTTATATTCTGAATAATTTATATTCTGAATAATTTTATTGCTGTTGAAATAACATAAAACTAGCTTGAGAAGGACAGTAAGACTGGATGGTACAATCAAAATATCTTACAAAGTTCTAGGAAAATGTTAAAGTTACATTTATCTAAATTTAATTTCATTTAAGAATAAGAAGTGAAACACAGTGCTAAAAAAAAGCACAAAAATATAAAATAAATAAAGGTAATAATAATAATAATAATAATATATTACAAGCAGTAACTCTCATTTATGAAGTCATATACCAGAGACTATAACAGGTTTTACTAGATCTCATTTCCTCCCTGTTTTGTTTTGTTTTTGCCTATTCTCATGATACAGCTTAGGAGGTGAAGATACTGCACAGTGAAGAATTCTTTTCAAGGTCACAGAGCTAATTTCAATAGGGAAGTTTGTTTAAACCACATTTATTGGATTTAAAAAATCTCTACCAGGTTTAAGAAAAGTAGCTATACAAGTAAACTTGTCTGACTTGAAAACACTGGAAGATAATAAGCAAAGCACCACTAAAAGCTACCAGGGATGCCTAAAACCCAAAACACATGCAGAAAGACATCAGCTATGAAATCAGTCCTAACAACTAAATATCACCCAAGTAATAGTAGTTCTTTATTTGGAGAGTTGTTATAAAAGCACTTATCGAATAAAAAGCGTATTCAAGTATTTGACAAATTGAGCCTAATGTGTTGTAATGTGTTTGTATATTAAATGATAATTTAGAATGATTTTCTTGTTCTATTTGGGGGTGGGGGGTAGGGAGAGATTACCAAGCAATGCTGAGGAGGCCTGGGAACCACTCCAACCAAGCCAGGAAATTCAGTGATTAAGCCCAGAATTCTTGGGGTCCAGGAGGCACCTCCATGGTGCTTAGGGGCCACTGAGGCTAAGAATCGAATTTGAGGCCTCGTGAATGTAAAGAACAGACTCTTGCTCTTTGAGCTCATTCTGTACCCTGTTGCTCTAGATTCTAAATGGTTTGGTTTAAGGTGATTCTCATCAAAAGAATAAATGAGTCAAAAATAAATAAAAGAACTAACTTATTTTAGGAATTTAAAAGAAAGCTTTCAGCAATTGAGAGGTCATGTCATACACTCAGGACCTGGTGCACATCTGTTGCAATACTTGTAAGAATAGTTCCATGCATGCACCTTGCAACACCACAACCACCACCAGAGTGCCTGTGCCTCTCCATTAGTGCCCAAAGACCTCTGCCTTCTAAATCCTCTCCAAGGTAAGCTCAATTTTGTAGTCCAACTCTCCAGTTCTGTTGACTTGGACCACTTATTATCTCTTACTAGCATCACGTGAATCAAGTTTGATGGCAGAGCTCTCTGATATCTACGTGGATGTCATAGTCTAATATAAATGCACCCCTTCTTTGTTTCTTGTTTAATTCTCTTTTGGTGGTAAGCCACATCCTGAGAGCTTCAGGGCTGACTCTTGGCTCTGCACTCAGGGATCGCTCCTGGTGGACCAGGAGAGCTGGGGATCAAATCTATGTCAGCATATACAAGGCAAGGGTCTGACCTGCTATTTTCACTCCAGCCCTCAAAATATTCTTTCTTTCTTAATTAGCTATTTTTCAATTAAGATAACTGACTTTCCGAACCCCTAAAATTACTGAACCAGTAGGTTATATCACATTCTCAATAAAATAAAATCACAACCACACAAAATTTTCTTGTAGAAAGACATCAATATCCTTAAGTCTGAGGTTTAACTTAAATTTCAAAAATTTTCATATTAAGTTGCTAATCTTAAAGTTTGAAGAAAAAATTGGTTTGGGGGACATAGCCAGCAAGAGTCAGGACTTCACCTGGCTTCTGTGCACAGGGATTACTCCTCTTGTGCTTGGGGGTCCAGATGCAGTGTTAGGGAGCAAACTGAGGGCAGTCAGCCAAATGCCAAGCAACTGCCTTTGCCTCTCCAGATGTTGAAAATTCAATCTTTTTTTTTTTTGCTTTTTGCTTTTTGGGGCCACACCCTTTTGATGCTCAGGGGTTACTGCTAGCTAAGCGCTCAGAAATCGCCCCTGGCTTGGGGGGACCATATGGGATGCCGGAGGATTGAACCACGGTCCTTCCTTGGCTAGCGCTTGCAAGGCAGGCACCTTACCTCTAGCGCCACCTCACCAGCCCCGAAAATTCAATCTTTATCTGGAGTCACCACTGTCCTACTTGAATTCTAGTTATGTTACTTGAACAAAGAAAATTTACTAATTGAAATGCTGGAACAGAATTCATATTCAGGTGTGTGACATCAACAATAGATCAATTTATTTTGGAATCGATATTCAGGAAAATTACTTACCATAAAAAGTGAGGTATCCAAAAAGTGCAGATATAAAGTAAATGAGAAAACTTAAAGCAATTGCTGTATTTGTTACATTCTGCATTCTTTCCTTTGAAGGCCTAAGAAAAGTAAAAAATGAGGACAATACAACAACACAATAATTATTTTTACCATCATATAATAAAGGAACAAAATATCTACAGCAACAAAAAAATCCTTCAAGTCAGGCTAGAGGATAATTGAATAATTATGACAGAGACATACACATTTCTAAACACTGGAATTCATGATTTGAGATTGCACAAATATTACAATTTTAGGAAAAGTTCTCAACAAAACAATTTTTTTTTTTTTTTGTGGGTCACACCTGGCAGTGCTCAGGGGTTATTTAAATTTTGGTTCTTTTGTCTTAAAATAACACATATGATTCAGTGATAGGACGAAAGTAATACTAACAAAAGGAAATATTCAATCAGAAAGTTCTACAAGTTCAAAAAGACAGTGAATACATTTAAAATACCCTGGGACATTGAAATACCTTCGAAGTTCACAGTATATTGGCAATATTGATGTATGACAGAGGAATGAAAAGGCCATGGTTGGTATGGCATAGGCACTCTGAAAAAATGTAAAAAGATAAAATCATTAAATGCGACTTGCAACTATTATATTTGGCAATATATTTGGTTCTTGGTAAAAGAAAATTTGATAAAGTTCATATTTCATGAACTATATCTTTAGAGATCTTTTAAAAAGACACAATTATGTTTATTAGCAGATATTTTTCCTGATAATTAAACAGGCAATTTAATTTGGCATTAGACAAAATACTCGGTTGTTTTCACTAAACATGTGAACATCATGTTGTTTTTCACTAAACCACTGTTTTCCTATTTTTGTTTAATACTATTTAGTTAGAGATTAAAACAATTATGTGAGATGTTTATGGAATATCTAGAAAGGATCTTACTAAATGCAATTCTCAGACTTTCCTATGTACATATTATCTTATTATTTTCATCTGCAATAATGTTAATGCTTTGAACCTACTTTCATCAACTTATGCAATGGAAGACTGAAAATATTAGTCACCTCTTAAGAATTATCGGCATCATTGATCACTAGGATCTTTTCAATGGGAATGAATCATAGACTAAAACATTTTGAGAGAACCACTGAAATATTTTAGCAAACTTTCTTCTTTATTTTTATCCCTCATTTTTGTAAGAACACTTAATAGAGGGCCGGAGAGACAGCACAGCAGTAGGGCTTTTGCCTTGCAAGCGGCCAAGCCATGACCAATGGTGGTTCAAATCCTGGCATCCCATATGGTCCCCCATGCCTGCCAGGAGCGATTTCTAAGCAGAGAGCCAGGAGTAACCCCTGAGTGACGCAGGGTGTGGCCCAAAAATCAAAACAAAAAACAAACAAACAAACAAAAACAAAAAAAGAACTTTAATAGAGGAAGTTACTAAGCAAACAAAAGTTACCATTTAAGTTAAAAAAAAAAGCCTCTCTACAAAATGGTGATAATTTTATATTTTCTTTTCTATTCTGAGAAAAATAAAAACAACAACAACAACAACAAAAAAAAACCTTCATCTTTAGGTTCTTTAGCATAAGAAGTTCCAGATGACCGAAGACTTTCCTTGAGAAACTTAAGGCCTCCTGAACTACTTGAGAGTATGGCTGGGAGGCCATAGTGTTTCCCGAGGCTGGATTAGAGCCATGAGAGTTCAAATCATATATTCACCTCCATCTAGTGTTTAACTTGTCTGGCCAATTACCCTATCAGAATCTTAAGCACATAAAGGGCTCTGCAGTGTCAAAGATGTGGGACTTCCTGCCAGAGAATGATTTCTCATCTAAAATCTGAGGATAGTGAAGATGATGCTGCACAAAGGAGAAGCTACCACACCTACCACACTGTACTAACATGAGCAGAGGGGGTTCTAGTCTCTGGCACAAATTTCAAAGTATGGGTGGAAAAAAATTGCAGCAACAGGGAAGATTATGAGCTCTTTTAGAATGGCAAAGTAGAGATTATCCAGATCACAGTGACTGTCTCCTTGGGCATGCTTGGATGCAATGCTCGGCTATTAAAATTGGATCCTAAAGCTCAAAGGGAAAGAGACTTGGTCTTCTAGTCTTTGCCCCAGGCATCATAAATTTTGACTATGAAATACTGATGAGGAGGCACATTGGCAATGCTCAATTGCTGGACCAGTGATGAGGCTGTTGAGCTCAAGACTAAGGTTCTACTCACTGGGGAGGAGTTTTGATATAATTGGCTATTTAGCTTTACAAGTCTAAAGGGCAACAGGAAGTCTGTATCCACAGAGGACCTTATTGGCCAGACCAGACTTTCAGTAAATCTGTTCTTTTAGGCAGTGGCCCATTTAAAACAGGCTCCATTTAAAAGCATGCCAAAAATAAAAAAAGTGGTTGTTTCATAATGGGCCACCCTGTGTTAAATAATATTATTCTTGTGGTAGGCAACCCTTTACTTAGCACTTTCATGAAAATTAATTACTTACAGGTACAAAGACCTAAGAGACTCTTGTTACACAAATCTCTTTAAAACTTGAAATGTGAAAAAGCAACCAAAAGTATCTGTTAATAACTTACGCACCTCCTTGGAAAAATGAAAGAGCTTTGGTTTACAATCATCTGTAGCATTTGAAATCTGTTTAAGAGGATTGAAGAGAAAAAGAGAAACCAACAGTCATTAGTCGAATGAGTAAAGTCCAACTATACTATGTGAACAAATAATAAATTTATGATTACTAGGCTTTCAAATAAAAAATACTTCAAAACAAAGTTCCAAAATACAACCCAGCATTACTTTTTTTGCTAGAAAAAAATAGTATTTGTCATTTATCCTTCTTTTTAACAAAATCAAAAGAAAATAAGGTGCTTCCTTGCACACATCCAACCCGGATTGGATCCCCCATATCCTGTATGGGCCATTCAGCCCTTCTAGGAGTGATTTCTGAGTATAGAGCCAGAAGTAACCCTTGAAGGTCTGCTAGTATGCCCCCCAAACAAACAAACAAAAAAATCCAGAAGAAACTGAAAATATAAACTATTACCTGGAAGTATTGTTCTGTGTCATCTAATGTCAGTGGACAAGGAATGTACCACTTTTTAATTACTATCTGTAAAAATAAGTGGAACAAGCATTCAGATTTTTTTTTGTAAACGTATGACACAAAATTAATTTTAAATAGGTTAGAATTAGTTCAAGAAATTACCAAGGGCAGGAATGATAGTACAGCGGATAGGGGCATTTACCTTGCATGCGGCCAACCCAAGCTCAATCCCCAGCATCTTATAGAGTCAGTCCCCTAAGCCCTCTGGAAGTAGCTTGCTGGACATGGCTCCAAAGCAAAAACAACATAAAACACACACACACACACACACACACACACACACACACACACACACACACACACACACACACACACACACACACACAAAGAAACTACGAGCCTTCCAAATAAGATGCTAGCAAACAGAAGGTTCTTAGGTCATGTTTACTAGTTGGAATAAAGTCATCAGTGACATGTTAAGGGATCAGCGCTTAACATGGTCACCCATGGTTAGGGTTTCAAGTCAGAAAGATATAGAAATGCTCCAGGTCTATTTAGGGAGATTCTTTCCTTCAAGATTAAGAATATTCTTGAAGCAACTCTCAAAATTCTATAAGCACCAAGACACTAAAATAAAATAAAAAAGGAAAAAGGCGCTCCGAACAGGACCACAATGTTTTTATCAACAATGAAACAAGAGTGATGCTATTTCCTAAAGCAATCAATGAAACCATTTCAAGATTTCCCTCTAGTTCTCTTGGCCTGCGGCTCCTAGACCTAAGTAGAGAATGTGTTGGCATTGCCATGGGCACAGTTGTTTTAGGACTACAGTTACTCTGTAAATGTTTGCTCCAGGCTGAAACCCAGCACATTAAGAGCAAGAGAGAATAAAGGAAACATTTGTCCTGTGCAAGAGACCAATACAAGTAAACACTATTCCTATCTGGTGCTTATCTAGTTTTGAATTGCAACTACGTCATTCAAAATTTTATGTACTGACCAAATAAATCTACGAACACAACTACTTTTAGGATTAAATTAAGGAGTGAATGAAATAATCTCCATTGATTAGAGTCCTTACTCTCCTTAATCCTCAATAACTCTAAATTAGAAGTTGCTTTCACATTTCTAGGTATGTTTACAAGATGGAATAAAAAGACCAATTTACCATAAAAGATAAAAATTCATTAGTTTTTTATTTAAAGCATTGTAATTTACAAAGTTATTCATAGTTATGTTTCAGACATACAATGTTTCAGACCAGCTCCACCACTAGAGTCAACTTTCTTCCTCTAGTGTTCCCAAAATCCATTCCATTCCTGTCCCCCCACCCCCACCCCACAGCCTGCCATCCTAATGGGCATGTTTTTAAGTTTGGCTGTTAAAGTCTGAGTCTTATGTTATGATTTCATTTTGTTGAATTCATGATATAAGTACTTAGTTCTGTCATTTCTTAATCTATGTACGAATGTACCTAAATTCCCTTGACCACTGTCCCCATTATTTCACATTTGTCTTTCTTGCACCTTATTTTTTTTTTCCTTTTCCTCCCTATCCTCTGAGGGCCAACAGTGTTCTAGATATTTAAACCACTGTATTCCCTTATGCAGTTTTTCTAGATATCACATATAAGCATTATCATCCTATATTTATTCTTCTGGCTGACTTCCTTTAACAGGATCTCTTTCAGTTCCATTATGGTGCAGAGAATTGCATGGGCCATCATTCCTTAAGAGCGATATAGTATTCCATTGTATATATGTACTGCATTGCCATAATCCACTCATCTGTTGTTGGGCATCTAAGTTGATTCCAACTCATTCTTACCTACATTGTACCGAGTACTGAATAGTGCAATGTATATATTCTTTTGAATGAGTGTTTTTCTGTCCTGGGGATAGATACTCAAAAGTGAAATTGTTGAGCCATAGCAGCTCGATTCTGAGCTTATACTCCATACTGTTTTCCATAGGAGTTGAACTAGGCAACATTCCCACCATATCCTCACCAACACTGATTAGCCCCAGTATTTTTGAAACGTGGCATTCTTACTGATGTATGATACCACCTCATGGTTGTCTTGATTTGGATTTCCCTAATGATAAGCAATGATGAGTATTTTCTCATGTACCTATTGGCCATCTGATGGTCTTCCTCAGAGAAGTATAAGTTCATTTCCTCTCCCCATTTTTGCATGGAGTTTTTAGGTTTTGTGAAGTTAACTTTTGTGAGTACTTTGTACATCTTACATATCAAACCTTTATCTTATATGTTGGGTGCAAATATTTTCTCCCACTCAGCTCTCTTTTCATTTTAGCCCATGCTTCTTTTGCTATACAGAAACTTTTTAGTTTGATTAGTCCCATTTGTTCAGTTTTGATTACATAGCATATACCATTGGCATCATATCATTGAAGACTTCTTTGAGGTCTAAGTCTTGGAGCATTCTGTCTATGTTTTCTTCAATGTGTTACATAAATTCAGGTCTGATCTCAAGCTCTTTGATCTACTTTGGGTTGACTATTGTGTAAGGTGTGAGCTATGGATCCAGCTTTAATTTCTTACATGTGGTTGGTTATCCAATGGTCCCAATACCATTTATTAAAGAGGCTGTTTTGTCAAAAATTAGTTGGCAATATACTTTGTTGTTTGTTGCTGGATTTTATTCTGATCCACTGGTCCAAAATTAAAAATGGTAATCTCTCTATCTTTCCCTCCCACCTCCTAAACTTTTTCACCAAGGTGTGGTAGAAGATAGAGAATCAAATCAAGATCGTTAGCTGTGTTGTGTCTCTTTCTACACTGCCAAACTGAGCTTCTCACATCTTCCTTTGGTAGTGTGAGCAGTCACTAAAGGTGTATTTATTCTGCTCTGATCAACTCTCGATGTGAGCTAACTCATTAATGTCCTTACTTATTTTTGTTTTGTTTTGTTTTTGGTCACACCCAGCTGCTCTCAGGGGTTACTCCTGGCTCTACACTCAGGAACCATATGGAATGCCGGGATTTGAACCACCTTTCTGCATGCAAGGCAAATGCCCTACCTCCAGGCTATCTCTCCGGCCCCTCCTTACTTACTTTTACCAGTCGAAAAAAAAAAAATTGGAGAGAAAGGGTGGACCACACCTGGCAGTGCTCAGTGGTTACTCCTGGCTCTGCACTCAGAAATAGCTCCTGGAAGGCTTGGGGGACCATATGGGATGCTGAGAATCAAACCTAGATTCGTTCCAGGCTGGTTGCATGCAAGGCAAACACCCTGCTGCTGTGCTATTGCTCTGGCCCATGAAAAAAAATTTTTTAACTAATGCTAACTATATACTATAAAATTCACTTTTTTTTTTTTTTTTTTTTTTGATTTTTGGGCCACACCGAGCGGTGCTCAGGGGTTACTCCTGGCTGTCTGCTCAGAAATAGTTCCTGGCAGGCACGGGGGACCATATGGGACACCGGGATTTGAACCAACCACCTTTGGTCCTGGGACTGCTGCTTGCAAGGCAAACACCGCTGTGCTATCTCTCTGGGCCCCTAAAATTCACTTATTATAGTTTCCTTTTTTTTTGTTTGTTTCTTTTTTGCTTAGCTTCTTTTTTATTTCCTGCAGAGCCTCGAGCTTCCATTTTGGAACAGGATGAATAGAGATGATGTCCCAGGGGGGAAAAAAAAAACAGAGAACAGAAATGGATAAACATAATTACAAAGAGTAATAGTCTTGCTCAGATTGAAGACAGTAGATCATTCCAGGGCATAGAAAGAAATTGGGGAAATGAATACATCAATTAAAAATACCTGCGTGTAACAAATAATAAATTAAAAAAAAAAACAACAAAAAAGCTTCAAGTAGAGCTAGAGATAATTCCTGTCTGGCCTGCAGTCTATTCTGGTTTGATTCCCAGCAATATAGTTCCCTGAGCACTACCAGGAATGGCCCCTGGGCAGAGTGAAATACTTAGGACCACTAGGTGTAGCTCACCCTACTTTCTCAATCTTCTGCCTCTCAAATACCTGCTCAAGACTGGGGAGATGGGGCTGGAGAGATAGTACAGTGGTAGGGAAATTAGCTTTGCACGCAGCCGATCTAGGACGAACAGTAGTTCGCATCCTGGCATCCCGAATGGTCCCATGCCTACCAAGAACAATTTCTGAGTGCAGAGCCAGGAGTTACCCGAGAGCTGCCAGGTGAGACCCAAAAACAAAACGAAAAGGACTAGGGAGATATCTGAAGAGCAAGCAAAAGGCCCAGGTTCAATCTTGGTTGCAGAATGATACCCTAAGCACCACAGGGTGAGGCCCTCAAACCAAATAATAATATTTAAGTAAAAAACTTAAAATGCCTGCAAGTGAACAAAAGGCCCCGTCTTCTCTCTACTCTACATCTTTCTCACCTTTAAAGACTCAAGTTTTATTTTCTCCCACATCTTGCTTCACAATAGTCTCAGTGATCCTTCTTTTTCTCTCAGTCATTCTTATTCTAAAGCAAACAACTTCATGTTTAGTTATGTATTTTTAATTATGTATTGCCTACACTGGTTTATTAATAAATTTAGTTTATTTCTCTAGCAAATTAACAAATCCTTGAACAAAAAAAGAGTTGGCTCAAAAAACCAGGATTTTGGGGCCGGAGAGATAGCATGGAGGTAAGGCGGTAAGGCAGTAAGGAGGTAAGGAGGTCATTGGTTCGAATCCTGGAGTCCCATATGGTCCCCCGTGCCTGCCAGGAGCAATTTCTGAGCTTGGAGCCAAGAATAACCCCTGAGCACTGCCGGGTGTGACAAAAAAAATTTCCTGAATACAGAGCCAGGATTAACCCCTGAGCATAGCTGGGTGTGGCCCCAAAACCAAAACAAAAAATCAACCAAACAAAATAAACCAGTATCCCTCCCAAAAAACTGTGTTAACATATACACATTTATTTTTGCTAACCATTTATTATATTGTGCATTTAAAAGCCTAATATTTAGAGCCCAAAATTGAAAGGAGCATTTTAATAGTTCTATAGTCTTCATTGCCACCAGAGCATAAGGAGACACTGTGCCCAGTTGAACAAATTTAAATTGGCTCAAAGAAAAAAACACTGATATTTTTAAAGCATTTAAAATACACAAAGAAGGGTATTGTTCGCAACTGAACCACAGTTAAACACTGCATTAAAAAACAGAAGAGGACGGGGTAAGGGTATATGTCTAGCATGCACCAGAACTGGGCTCAACTTCAGGCATCACAAGGTCTCCCAACAAAGCAGAACCCCAGGGGTCCTGTGAGCTACTAGGTGTGGTCCTGGAGGCCCCATCACAGCCCAGTGGCATGGGGATCCCTGACATTGCAGGACCCAATCAAACTTGCTGGGAAGCACTGCTAGAGAGCCCCCATCCCACCTTGCAAGCAAATAAAAATTTATTTAAATAAGCCATTAAATAATCTGCTGTAATAGAAATGAGTATTGTGACAATCACAATCAAGGGATATATCAATACAGCTCTATCAAACTATAGTGATAAAATAAACTATTTTTTTTAAAAATGAAACAAGAACATTTTTGTTTGTTGAGGAGGTACACCGGGCAGCGCTGAGAGATAACCCCTGGCTCTATGCTCAGAAATCACTCCAGGAAGGCTCAGGGGACCATATGGGATGCTAGGGATCAAACCTGGATCTCCATGTGCAAGGCAAATGCCCTACCCACTGTGCTCTGGCCCCAGAAAAATCATTTTTATTAAGCAAAACCTACCTAGAAAGATGTGAGGGTAAAGGAAGAAGAAGAAAGGATGCATTCAAGAGAGAACAAAGGCTTTTCCAGAGCAGAAAGAGGAGAGACAATATAGACAAGCAAGCAAGACAGGTTTTTCTCTCAAGGGAGAATGAAAGCTAAAAATCAAATTACCTTTATCCTAGACCTCCACTTATCTGAGAAAAATGAATTCAATGTTTCTTTGTATGGATTCTCTTAAACAGAAACACGGTCAATTGCATATTGAGGCTATTCCACACCATGTGGATTTCTCAACAATCAGATTATGATGAAAATATTTGGTATTTCCCTCTTGAATATGGAGCTTAAAAAGTATTTTTATAGATGGTATCCTACAACATATGGGATCATCATTTCACAATCAAATCAAATCATAATGCTTATACCTTACACTGTATAAACATAGTAACAAAGACAAATCATAATGCTTATACCTTGAATTTATATAGTGCTAAAGATTAAATTAAATTAAATTAAATTAAATACCTGAGTAAAATGGGGGAAAATATCTCAAATGTATGTTGGGCCCGGAGAGATAGCACAGCGGTGTTTGCCTTGCAAACAGCCGATCTAGGACCAAAGGTGGTTGGTTCGAATCCCGGTGTCCCATATGGTCCCCCGTGCCTGCCAGGAGCTATTTCTGAGCAGACAGCCAGGAGTAACCCCTGAGCATCGCCAGGTGTGACCCAAAAACCAAAAAAAAAAAATGTATGTCAAATTCACTTGCTTGAAAAATATATCTCTTTGATAGGGAGGGCAATACTTCTAATGCTGGTAACCAGCATTAACCAGCTGGTAACCAGCAGTTGCAGTTACATGTAAATACTTTTACAAGTATTTTGGGTTGCATACATTTGCCTTGCATGAGGCTAACATGTGTCAGATTCCCTAGCACCCCATATGGTCCCCCAAGCATTGCGAGCAGTAATCCCTGAGTATCACCAGTTGTAGACCAAAAACAAAGACACTTTAATAGTATTTTTAGTTTTAGAGCATTCAACTAAGTCTAAACATTTCTCTTATAATGAACTAGATTCACTTCCACACCATTCAAATAACCTGAAGCCATTTTAGCCTTGTTTTTAATCTCTTATGGCCCAAGAGATAACTTTATACCTAAACTCAGTGTATCCTACATCTTATTGACATTTGTAAAGTTTGGCTCTATAAAATGATTTTATCTAGTAATGTGGGCCTGCTCTTATAGACGGCAATTTTCCTTCCTCCTTTCCTCAACAGCTAGGAAGAGTTAAAACAAGCTTAAAAAATTAAATTAGGGGCTGGAGAGACAGCACAGGGGTGTTTGCCTTGCAAGCAGCAGATCCTGGACCTAAGGTGGTTGGTTCAAATCCCACTGTCCCATATGGTCCCCCGTGCCCTCCAGGAGCTATTTCTGAGGAAATAGCCAGGAGTAACCTGAGTGCCGCTGGGTGTGGCCCAAAAACCAAATAAATAAATAAATAAAATCGAATCAAATAATTTAGATATGTTTCTTCTAGGCAAGTTTAGAATGTTTAATTCTGGGGCCAGAGAGAGAGAGCGAGAGAGCATAGGGATTAAGGAGGTGCTGCTTGCCTTGCATTTGACGGACCCCAGTTGAATCCCTAGCACCACATAAGGTTCTCTCTGAGCATGTGGTCCTTCAAGCACCACCAGGAGTTATCTATGAGGAAGGAGCCAGGAGTAAAACCCTGAGTACAGCTGAAAATGGCCTAGAAACATACCCCCACCTAGGTAAATGTTTAATTCTACCTGAAGTTTGATACTTATTAGTGATTATAAAATAAGCTGCCACAATAAGAGAAAAACTCAAAATTTTAAACAAAGATACCATATTTAGTTTGTTAAAATTATTTTAGAATAATTTAAAAATGTAATTCAGGGATTGGAGATAGAGTTATAGTGATTAAGTTACATGTCTTGTACAAGGCCAATTCAATTTTGATCTCTGATACCACATGGCCCTCGTAGAATCTCTGGAAAGGCCCTGAGGGCCCAGGAGCACTGCTTGGGAGGTCCCTCCAAACTAACGGAATTCAGAGATGAAGAGATATGACAGGGGCTAAGGCGCTCGTCTTGTATGTAGCTGGCTGGTTCAATCCCTGGTACCACTTATGGTCCCCCAGCATGCCGATCCCTGAGCACAAAGACTGGAGTAAGCCATGTGTCAAGCCTGCTCCCCCAAAATAGGGAATTCACACTCTTTTCTCTATTACATTGTTTTAAAAAACAGTGGTGATGATGAAGATTTGATGTTCATCAAACCCATAAAAGCAAGCACTCTTGTAATCATGTTGTCTAAACTACAATTAAAAAATAAAGAAAAAAGAACCCTAAAAGTAAACTAATGCCCTATTAATTTATGAATAAAGATGCCATACTAGGGGGCCAGAGTGAGAGCACAGTGGGCAGGCATTTATCCTGTACAAGACCAAATCAGGTTCAATCTCTAGCATCCCATACGGTCCCCAGATTCTGCCAGGAGTAAACACTGAGCACTGCCAGATGTGGACCCCCAAAACCAAAACAAACAAAAATATGTGATACTATATCCAGAGTAGTCCAATATCTACTATAGGACACTAATTATTTTTTAAAATATTAAGCTCTGCAATTAAGGAGATAGACCTAGAGGACACCATGTTTAATAATAAAACAGAGTCAACTGTGAAAGACAACCATATGATTTTTCGCACATATGTAGAATATAAAGAAAATGCACAAGATGAAATCTATAAAGCCAAAGAGCGTTTGTTGTCTATGACCAATTAGTGTTGTCAGAAAGAAAGGGTGAACAGAAGTAGATAAATTGGGAGAAAGGGGACAGATACATAGCAAAGGAGAAAATAAGACTTTCACTGGGAAATTTAACCCAATGCATATATACACCATGCTTTTTAACAATGAACATCTAAAAATGTTGTCATTCCATGATGCTATCAAAACATGTGATGTAAAATAATACCATGTTGCTTCAAAAAATTATATTAACTCTTAAAGATGTATCAAAATAAACCGGCCTAAGTTTTCTGAGCGGTATTTTTCCTGTTATGATAGAAGTGAGTTAATTTTAAAAGTAAAAAAAATCTCCTATGTGAAAGAATTATTTATGTTTAGTAATATTTTTTTTTCTAGAACTTATGCCAAATAAACCAGGCCAGGTAGAATTCAGGCACCCGATTCAAAGTAGATCTTGGGACTCAAGAATAAAACAAAGTCTTAAAATGACAATGATTAGCACCTGATTTTTATTAAAAAAAATAATAATAAAAACCAAAACTGATTTTTATATATTAGAATCAGTAGATTTTCATCCTTGAGGAACCCTACACAACAGATATACATACTGTAAACATACAACAAAAAGTACACACGTGTCTACACCAAGAAATTATCCTCTAAGGTTTTAAGTGACTCAGTGTGCTCTGCTCCCTAGTAAAGGACAAGAGATAATGAAATGCTGCTGCAGCTAAAAGTCTTCAAAGCAGATATAAGAACATAGGTTGTGAAACAAAAGTGCTTTGACTAACACAGTGAAATAAAATGGAGGACTCCCAACAACAACATAAAAGGAATGAAGGCCATTAATATAACGAGTCGAATTTTAGTGAGGAGATAAGCAATAGACTTGTATTTTAAACTTACCACGAGAGCAAAGAACACCATAAAGAAAAATGATAAACTACTCGTGTAGCCAAGAAAGCCTGTAAAATAACAGTAAAATAAAAAGCAATTTATAAGGAGAGGGATCCTAATGCCCAGCTCAAGCTGTCCATCTGGGGCATGTTTTCCATTATAGTGCTTAGTATCTGGGGCTCAGGGCTGAGAATAACAACATTCCAACTATCTGTCACAGATCATTTATGTAGCTCTGTACAGCAGGATTGGAACTGGCTTACCACTAATGGTACGCTGTAAGGAAAGGCTGCTTTTTAATGTTCTGCTGTAAAGATTTTATTTTAGTGGGGCAGACAAAATACTATTTCAAACCAAGTAATAGGTTAACTAGGCGGGGCTGAAAGCTGAACCACCTATAACGAGACCAAATTAAAGTTATTCAGGACCATCGGGACTAGAAGTTTAAAAGCCCTTACATGCTCTTTTCTTGTTCTCTCCCTGCTCCACTCTTTCTTCTAAACAAATAATGTTGTTTTCTAAAATAAAATAAAAAACTTACCTATTTTAGGAAGAAGTGCAAGAGGGAACACAATCCCAACACAAACGATAATTAATAGTGTTTGTCCATCAAGATACCAAGATCTATTAGGAAAAATGACATCCTATTTTAGACAAGGAACTCCAGAGTTCGGTTTTTAGACATACGAACACATACACTCATGACAACCACCCACTAGGAAAAGCCTCCTTCTGTCTGCTAAAACATTCCTACAGGATTTTATTATTCGTATTCAAGCATTTACATTAAAGAAATAGATCCAAACTACGAGCTATCATTTTTCAAGTACCAAGTTAGCAAATATGTAAAAGTTAAGGTAATAGATAGTGTCAGTTAGGAATGATAAGGTGTTCACAAAAATTGATGAATATAAACGGTTTATTATTTTTCTGAAAAAAATTGGCAGAGATCTCTCAAATACTTACATCCTTTAACCCTTAAACATAGGAGACAATTCAGCAATAACAACAAAAACTCCTTTAAAAAGATCTATTTAAAAACTTGGGGCTGGAGTGATAGCACGCGGCTGCCTTGCACGCGGCTGACCAGGACAGACCAAGGTTCAATTCCCCGTATTCCATATGGTCCCCTGAGCCAGGAGCCATTTCTGAGTGCATAGGAGCAATTTCTGAGTGCATTGCCAGGAGTAACCCCTGAGCATCACCATTGTGGCCCAAAACAACAACAAAAAGATGTACTTAAAAACTGTAAAAAATTGGGCCAGAAGGTTTTACTGGTAAATTCTATTAATTTATTAATCAGCTAATTAATTCTATTAACAGTCAAAGAATTAATACCACTCCTTCAACTCTTCCTCCCTAAAATTAAAGAGGGAACTTTCAAATGGAATTTCCCTCATGCTCATGTCAATGCCTGATATAGACACTACCAACAACAAAAAAGAGGGAATTATATTAAGTGACACAACACAGAAGAACACAGGAGAAAGACAGATACAAGGAGCTGGGGGACACTCAAAGTCTATGTCCCCAATGAGGATTATGTATGTCTTTTTAACCTTGGGCCGGGAGGAAATTCTCTCAAAAACATCAATTTTATTTGCTTTTGCCATCGTACTTAGGGGTTGCTTGGGCAATCGTGCTGTATTTGTGGATGGAGCCCAAGCTCCAGCGTGCTAAGCACATACTCCAGCCTGCTGAACTATCTCCTAACCCTTCGAATGTACCTTTCAGGATGCTACTGGATCCTGTCAACTTCTTGGGCCAGAGCAAGAGAAGGAGCAGCAGCAGCAAAGGTGCCACACACAATCACATTTCTCTCTCTCTCCCTCACCCGAATTCGTGTCTTTTGCATAGTACCTGTCCAAGAAACTATGGCATCTATTCTCTTTGATTTTTAATCAAACCATTTCTATCATGAACCTAAAGCTGTGTTCTCTGCATGTGCACGTCGTGCCTTTCGATTCTTAGCAGGCAGAAACTTCAAGGCGAGTCCATACATTAAAAAAATACAAAAATATACTTAGCATGTCTATCTACTAGATGAGAATTAAAAAACAACAACAAAAAGCCCCCCAAGAAGCACCTGGCAACTAAATTCCCGAAGCTGGCAAGGAGTCCAGGGCTCTATGCCTAAAATCTCCTTCCTTCTGGGATCCAATTGCAGATCCAACAGTTGCAGTGCCAGGAGGAAAAAATGCCCCAAGGAGCACCAAAGCAGATTCCATCTGTTTGTTCTGTCGTCCTCGCTGTCCGGAAGGTGGAGTTGTGCAAAGTGAGGATATTCATTCTCAGGATCAGACACTCTTTCCTCCTGCATACGAAGAAAGGAACTTTTCCAAGTTCTCATCTTCTGACCTTCTTCTCTTCTCCTATTTTAAAACTATTCACTATGCACAATCACTCCTGGCACCCAAAGCCCGAAGCCCCTAATTAGAAGGGGTCTGAAGATAAATTCCCCGACTCTGAGCAGGACAGCAGAGTCAGAGTAACGGAACGTTCGAGCTATGAGAGACCATGCTGTAGAGATCATCGGAGCCAACCAGTGCTTTTTATCTGTCTACAAAATCAGCTAAAGGAAGACGATGATCTTAAATGATGGAGGCCACAGAAATATTTTCTAGTCTTGAATGGTCACTGTGAGTTTATTGAATCTTTCAGATATGCCTTATTTATCTCAAGATTTCTTTACATGTTCAATCCTTTACAGGATTGAACTTTAAATTTCCAATACAAAAACAGCTTTGCTGCAAAATATCATTTCTCTGTCCCTAGCTTGATTACTGGTGATTATTGTTATTATGTTAACAAAACAAATGGTAAATAAAGTGCTGTTCTTTGCCAGCCATCAACAACAAAGGCACTACAGGAATAAGAGTAAAGTTTACTGTCTAACTTATGTGAAAATAAAGTTAGTTTAATTTCATGTGCACATCGCAATCAAACTGAACTGTGTTTGGCAATGGACATTTTTCAGAGCAGAAAGAATCAAACTTACAAAATAAAACCAGTAGGATAAAAAACGGGGGCAGAGTGCATACTAAATATAAATAAAAATATAAGTCAGGATCTTAGAAGAATATACTAACTTACATGTTTTCCTAAACAGGAGATAAAAAGAATTATCTAATAAAGTCCCTGTTTTCCTACTATGATAGTATACATATCACAGTATACATTTTCTTTAAGCCAAATAATTAGAGTAAAAAGTTTTATACTTCCTAGAAAACTTGTTTGATCTGGGCATTTAATCCTATATGATAAAAACGTTCCCAGTATGAAATATGGAGCATAAATCCTTAGCTGTATTGCAAATGTTTTGGCATGCAGATGTTTTTTTCCATATTCTAATGAAAACCAGATTTATTTATAAGTTGCTTTAATTTCATTCTCGAATGGAATGGAACAAGAGTATCATATGTTCTGAATTAGGATCTTACTCACATCCCATATCAATTATGGAACTCAAATGCAAGACAACTTAATTGTGTCAATCATATTCCCCTGACAAGATCATTAAATGTTAACAGAGAGCTTCCAACTTTTAACAGCAGTAGATTTTTAAAATGTAAGTTATTCTATAAAGAAAGAGTTATCTCACCAAAGTCCAGTATCAGTATTATAGCTTCTGACTTCTAATAATACTTTATAAATCAGAATAATATGAGCAAAAACCTTCTTTCTAACATTTCATAAAGATTTATACTTCACAAAGATACATCAACTCTCTCAGATAATCCACACCTAAAAGATCTTTATTATAACTTACTGTAAATCAAACCCTAAAAGCTTATCTCTATCAGTGATATCATAGAAGAAATATTGCTAGGTAGCCCTAGAAATAAATCAATTCGATAGTTAACTCAATTGCCATAACAGTTCTTAATTATTTTATAAGCACTAACCCTAAAAGTTAATAATTTATCTGTATTCTAAGCAACTAATATAATAATTTACTAATTTTTTCAAAACTATGAAATCCAACTGAAGCAAATGTTTAGAACAAGATGAGGCTATTAAGAGTGTATAATTTAAAAACATTTTAACAAAGATGATGCAAATTGGCTATAATAATTTAAAGTAGTCAGTTTTAAAAATGCATTTCTGACATGAATGAGATGGTAGCTCATTTTCATTTTTAAGACATAGTGGAAAAATGATGTAAAGACAAACGATTTAACACAAAGCCATGATGAAATAATACTTGTAGAGAGAAAGACTGAAGTTTAAGTGAGTTTCACCACAGATCACCTTAATTATTTCTAAAAGCTCATATATTTTTATTCCTCTTTTCATAAAAGCATGTGACAAAAAACTCCAACTTGTAGTCACTAAACTTAGGACCAAGGAAAAGGAAAAACCATGTGACAATTATTAAAATCAAAAAACCTTATGTATGCATTCTATTTGACTCTACTTTCCAAGTAGCCAGTCAGAGTAAAAAGAGAAAGACCACTTTTAGCAGTCATTATTTTGGAATGTCTTAATTTTGCCAACTTAATACTATGCTATTGCTATAAAAAAGCTCAGATGTTTTTTTAATCACCTTAAGAATTGTGTGAAGAAAGAATTATGGTGCCTTCATTATACATACAATTCAGGTACAGAAACTAGCTTCAAAACTCAGTTTTATGGACCAGGGAGTTAGTTCAAAGGACTGGAGCTTGTGCTTTGCATTCGGACACCCCAAGTTAGATTTCTAGTACCACACATACCATATGTGCACCACTGGGATCGACCCCAAGTAGCTCCAATTTCACTCCAAGTTGTACACAACAAACAAAACCCAAAAAACTAACATTAAGATCTTAGAACCAAGCGAAATTTCCTTATAGTTTATAGGCCATAAGTCTAATATATTTTCCTAAACTAACATATATATTTTACGAAATCTCCCAAGTAGTCCTCAAGGAAGACCAGAGGGCCACCGCCATGATTCTCAGCCAATAGGGCCAACAGTTCAATGCTAGGATCTAATAAGGTTGTCACTAGGGATGGGTGATTCTGGGGACTCATCAAGGCCACCCAAAGGTTCTCGGTGGACTTGAAGGTTAGGTCAGGAGACCAAGTGGTGCCAGGGATCAAGCAAGGGTTAGAAGAATGCAAGGGCAAGAATGTAATGCAAAGCCAGATCTCTCCAGTCTAACACTTCTCCCTCACACTGCCTTGAGTCCTTAGCCATAAATTATATATATAAAAATAAATCTATCACATAAGAAAACTTCTCAAATCTAAGATATTAAATAATTTTTACACAGGATTTAAATTATTTAAAATACTAAAATAATTTCTTACATAGCAAGCATTAAACTAAAAAAGTCTGACACTTTTATTGGTGCTGTGATTGGGAAATTATGTAAAATACTTGAAGACAGAGATAAGTTGATATTTTCTATTTTTTTTTCCTATTTTAAATTTATTTTTCTCAAAATTTGTTATACACACTGAAAGGAAAAGTCTAATTTTTACCATAAAGAGTAAGTTAACTTTTTAGAAACTACTATTTTTTTGAGAAATAGTTCTTTACCTTATTTTATTATTGAGGTACTATGAGAATTTAAGTGTTTTTGAATAAAAGAAATAAGGTTAATTATATAGCTAAGCACTGTTAGTTATATTATTTAAAAACAGGGATAAAACCATTAATAAAGTCCCTACAAATGATTTCACTCCTAGTGCTGCTTGGGGGGCTAGAGTGGTACTGGGGATTGACTCCCCGCTAGCCACATGAAAGGCGAATGCCCTATCCACTGTACTAGCTCTCTGACCCCCAGATGACTTATTTTTAAAATCATGATTGGTAACAGGAATGTCACACAAGTACAGTTGTGACTCTATCACTTGGTTTATCTTTACCCACTCTGGCTTCCTGAGAATGGACAGCAGAATTGAGCATATTCCTTCTCTCTTGCAAACCTTCCCAGTCAGTACTATTCAACTTTGCCCAGTCCCCCTCCTTGGCCTTTCAGATCCCAGAAATGCCAGCTTCATTCTTTTCTAAGTGGTGGCTCATACCTGTCTTGTTCTATTACCCTCCCTCAGAATGCAGAAATTACACTTGGTGCTTCAAGTATTCTCAATTTGGAGGATTCACAGAGTTCTTTGTACCTAATGGACCACCAGTAAGTACCTACAGAGTGTTTTTGTCTCCAAGACTGCTAGGCCCCATATCAAATTTCGAAGTCTCTTGAGGTCAAGAACTATATTTGTTTTAGTTCCCAATACGGTTTCATAACTACTGAGTTCAAAAAATGGACAGAATAAAATTTTTTTTCTTACCCACTGTGGTCCCCTGACAAAAATTCTGAAATAGCAGCTGGAAGCTCCATTTTAATAATGAAAAGATAAGATGACATAGCTGCAAATGGAATAAAAAGAGTTCTTAGCAGAATTACCCAACTTTGAACATTTAAACAATAATCTATCCAGAAACATAGATGCCCCATTAGGGCTATAACACATAGAAAATTAACTCCTACTGCACTATTCTCAAAGATGTATAATTTTATACACCAGGATTTGAGATAAATAACTCTGTAGGTATATTTACATTTCAGGTCCATGGTAAACTAATGAGGTAAGTAAATTGTAAGATTGCAATTCTGAGTCATTCATAAGGAAAATTTTGTTGAAAATAAGCAGAATCTCTTTCACTATCAATCAACCTGTTCAAGGCATCACAGGTTAATTTAATAATTGATAGCCTAATAAATATAGCTAATATCTTTATTTTTTCCTTGTAACTAGAAAGAAAGTCCTCCTAGAAGTCTCTCTCCTCTCAATCCTTCTATTCACTATTCTTTCCCAATATTATGACCTCTTGCTATTATTAACAATAAAATAAATGTAGCATAAATTAAAAATTGCCCTTTAAAAATAAATTATAAAAACTTAAAGAGAAGGTATTAAACATATAAAGGAACAAATATAACCTTTACACTATTAACAGAGTTTATCTATATTATAAATCACACCCTGAGTTACTATACTTCATGTAAAAAGCCCACAGAAATAACTATTTTAGGACATTTGCATAATGGTCCTATTTCCAATATGGCCATTAAAAACACTAAGACTATCATCATATACTAGAAAGTTTTAATATGGCTACCAAAAAAAAAAAAAAAAAAGAAAGAAAAGAAGCTGTTTATACGTCAGTATTGAAGTTTAAGCTTAACTACTTCTACTTAAGTATGTAAAACCCAGATAATCTGAAACTTCAATTAGATGAAGTAATAGTCATTTTCTCCCCTACAGATTAGGTATGTAGTCTATAAGAGTCAACAAGAGTATGTAACGGAAGAGTAGCATGCTCATGTGATGTTCATTTTATTATTACTATTTCAGGAACTTTCCATTTGGACCCACAAAAACTAAGTACACAATTAAATGCCACATCTGAAGAGCAAACTTCAGGCAATGACTAGAATAAACAAGTATTTCCCAATCAACATATTTAAAAGTAGTAGAACTCCTCCAAATCATTTTTTAGTATGGTGTGACTACATAACCCTAGGGGGAAAAAGGACACATACTAACTTAGGTATAAATTTCTATGAACATATGCCACCCCCAAATTATTTAGGAAGAGAACATGTACCTATAGCAAAGTAAAATTTTAATGTTATTTTATTGTTAAATTTTAATCACTTCTCTGCAACTAGAATATACAATTCCCAGCTTGTGATTATTTCTTTTTTTTTTTTCTCAGCAGTTGTTGAGTTTAGCTTTCCTTCCAGCATAAGTGCATTTCTGCAAACTCTTTGTAATGAGGCATTTACAATCGATATCATGTGCAAAGATGTTGTATATCGTTCATCTTCTCATAAAGCAAAATGCTATCACTTTGGCACAGAGCAGAAAGAAGGTTTAGATTAACCTCCTCAATTCAAGGATTAGAAGGCCGAGGCCTCTGTTTACACGACTTTATCTTTTCCAAAGAATCATACACATATGGTATGATGATGAAATCGTTAACTGAATTTTCTGAAAATAGTCTTAAACTTCTTAAATAGAACCTGCAGGGGAATATAGAACAAAAGTACCTTGAAAACAAGAAATGCAGAATTCCTGCACAATGAAATTTATTATCTGCCCATCAGTCTTTCTTGCTTGGATTAATCCAACACCATATGCATTTCTTAAGTTTCAGACATTCATCTCTTTGAGTAATTTTCTATTATTACTTTTAGATCTTCGGTTGTAAAAGGCTTCAATGAATATGAGATCGTATTTCTTTCTAATATACAATCTGTCATTCTTCCCAGAATTTCTATTAGCCCCTGGCTAATCATCTGATCACTTTTATCCTCTGTTGTAGCCTTAACTCTTTGCTTTTTAAATGGGAGTCCTATTTCATTAGATTCCAGTCTGAAGAATCATGTATATTTGAAGGAATAAGAACTCACCAAACATATGTTTCTGTCTCAAAATAAAAAGATTTCAGCACACATATATAATGTAATAAAACATGCACAATACTGTTTTCTTTTCTGGAGAATTCTGGTATTTGTTTTAAGAGTTACAAAACCACAGTGTTCATGATATGGAAAAACCCCACTGATTAAGCAAGTAAAATAAAGATGTTATCCTACTCACTGTCTATATTTTTCCTTCACCACAAACAAATTCTGATGTAAGGAATCGTATCTTAAAACACACTGCATTATATAATAGAGATGAAATTAAAAAATAATAACCAAATACAGCTTAAGTTAAGAATGTCTTAATTCAATTCAAAAAATATTAGCTCAATAAAATAAATAAAACATTTAAGAACTTTCAAATTCACTAGTTCAAATAGCTGTTCACCACACCTTTTGTCTCATATTTTCTATTAATGGCACATGGAAATGTTTAAAAAGTTATCTAAGATCATAAGATCACAAGCAAAAAAAAGATTTTTGCTGACATTCATACAGAGGATAGATTTCCCAATATAAGACATATGATGCTGTACTCTATAAATTTATAGTTGTAACAGCATTATCTATAAAAGCCAAATTTATAGCTAAGTGTTCTAACCTCTAAAACAAAATCAGTATTAGATGATGTACCTTGATGACATGTACTGGGCCATTACAAATCATTTTGTTTCACTACATTATCTAAATCGGTATTTTTTTTCTCCTTCATTTTAAAAATAACTAATAAAACTTGGAAGCAAAGCAATAGCAGGTAGTCAGACATTTGCCTTGCACAATGCCAACCTGGGATGAACCCAAATTCGATCCCCAGCATCCCATATGGGCCCCTGAGCCTGCCAGGAGTGATTTCTGAGCACAGTGAGGAGTAACCCCTGAGCGCCGTTCGGTGTAGCCCCAAAACAAAACAAACAACAAAAACCCTAATAAAAACTCATTTAATAGAAAGCTCCCTAAAAAAGAAATTCTAAAATTCTGTCAGCCTAATCAAAACACATAAGTTTAAAAAATGACTCCTTAAAAATCATGTGGAAAAGCAACTGTTATATAAAGAAATAACTAAACGAAGGTAAAATCTGGTTAGCAAGTAGTAGGGTACTGATATTGGTGGGTCAAATCATAAAAAGAAACACGAGAGAATGGAGGAAGAGAGAAGAAATGTAAGCATCATTGACAAAAGGGGCTAAGGAAGAACTGTGAGATGAGCTGACAGGAGACAGGCTTCTTCTGATGCCCATTTGGCAGGTTTCAAAAATTATTTGGCCTTTGCTTGTCACACACACACACAAAAAAATTCACCTATCTGGAACTGTCCCTTAAGGGAACAGAAAGCACCTCCCAGACACACAAGAGGCTACTAGGGCTAATGACAATTAGTCTTCCTTGCAAACCAGGAAAGTAAATATTATTTATTTCACAAATGAAGAAATGGATAAAAAGAAGTAACTTACCCAAGCTACGATGTCAGAAACATCCAGCCTGGCTTAAGTAAGCTGAACTACTGAGAGTCACGCTACAGGAAAGAGAAAGAGCAAAATGAAGAAGAAACTCCCATAACAAAAAAGAGAAAGAAAAAAAAAATCTATCAAAAGGACCACTTTTCATAATTTTCTTTTTTTTTTTTAATTAGCATTTTGCTGTGGTGGTGGTTGTTTTTGGGTCACACCCACTGGTGTTGAGGAGTCACTCCAAACTCTATGCTTCGAGTTCACTCCCTCTCCAACCCAGAGATTCACCTTTTGTTTCAAACATGTCTAGGTCATGGACAGCAATTCATTCATTAATTCCATTCAATGACTTATTTACCTGCTGTTCCTATTAAACGCCCAAATGCCACTGATGTGTATTCCCACACAAGTATAGAACATTCTCTTTTAATAGAAAAATCAAAACCCTGAAAATAAAAAGTCATTTCCCTGAAGTGTGTACAATACAAATAAGATTTGTGGGGAGCTTCCCCCACCTGGGAACCTATGCTTGTTTTCATCTTTTACCAAAGCATTACGTCTAATTACAATGACCAGGCAGGGTCCTGTTTGCTGTTCTGAAGACTGCCATTCTAATTCAGCAATAAATGATTATTTTCAAAAACCTTTTCAAAAATGTCACATTCCCAGTAAATATTTCCAAGTGAAGTATTTATGAAAAAGATTATTTTTCTAAATTCCCTATATATTCCTTTCCTCTTTCTTTTTTCAAATGTCAGTAGTGGAACGATGCAGCCTTTTGACTTGGAAAGGATGCACAGAGAGCTACTTTGTTTCTCTAGGACATTTAAAGAGAGTCATCTTCACTGTGAGAAGAAGCTGCTGTAAAATAAATGTCCATGACCTCTCCTCTTCTAAGTGCTTTCTAACATTTCTGACATAGGGTTCAAAAAAAACTTTTACTAGAGACGACAACACCAGCAGGTGGCGCTGTCAAAGCACACCCAATGCCAGTTTCCCAGGGGAGTACACACTAAGTCAGCCCCAGTACCTTACCCCACCCCACCCCAGATAATATCTATAGAAATCGTTAAAAATTCGAATATAGCCTACATTAAATAAGTAAAAAAGACGGATAATGTAACCTTTTTATAGTCCATAACTGAAAATGATCTAATGGATAACTGTCTGTTATGAGATTCAGAAACTATTTTTGAAGGTTGTCGAGTTCTATTCCAAAAGACTCCAAAATTGAGGTGTTAATTAAAATGAAAAGGAAGGTGCGTGGTACTTGTGACATACTGGACTATTTGGGCCAGTCTAGAATTTCAGGAAGTTTCCATAAAACTATTACTGTTTGGGTTTCACATTTCATAATATGTAGCAATGATCCGATCTTTAATCTCCTCAAAAGAACTGTGGCTTTCATAAACCAAAGGAGGGTTTTATCTTAGAATGCATGAGTTTCATGCATTATAAAAGCAGAGTAATAACTTTACATACTCTAAGAAGTTTCTCTTTCCTCGTTTTGAGTTTTATATATATATAGCTCAAATATACAAACCCAGAAATGACATAAAATTTCACTTATTACTTATAAAAGTTAATAGGACATTTTCTGTCTTGAGTAACAATGATTTGGAGCTTGGGGTATAATTTTAAAAGATACTTTAGTCTACTTAGTGGTATATATTAGGCGCTGAAATAAACGTAAAAGCAATTCCCTACCTTGGAGTTTAGGAAAAGGATTTTATAATGCAACAGTGAAGTGAAATCACTGGAATCACTGGAAGCCGCTGACACTAGCTATTACTGTTCTTTGGGGTGGGGGGGTTGGTGGAGGCGATGGGGCACACTTGACAGTGTCTGGAGGGCCCTTCAGTGCCAAGGATCAAACAGGGGCTGACCACTTGTAAGGTACAACCTCACCTCCCTGTACAATCTCTGCCTTCAAGTTCCTTATCTCTAAGCCAGAGTTCTTTTGCTTGAAGTAGCATTGAGTATTCAAACTTCTAGATGCCTCTTTTCTTAATTTCTGTCTCAGCAGCAGAAACTACTGGCAAATACCCCTCTAGTTCCTATAGAAATGGACAGCTAATGGTAACCTCTGGTTTTGGCCTATTTCCCACCTCTAAATCATTAGTGTTTAGGATCAGGTCTTTCCTAACACCATGATTTACACCCTACAGTGCTCAGGGATTACACCCAACTAAACATTCAGCAATCACTCCTGGCAGGCCAGGTGGATGCTGGGGATCGAGGCCAGGTCATGGCCTAGTCCCCTACCTGCTGTTCTAGGGCCCATAAACCAGGGCTCTCAGCCTTTGGAGAAGCCTGAGCTCTCTGAGAGCTGATATTCCTGAATCTCTTTTTCTTATCCTCTCCCACCCTCCCCTTCCTCAGTAATTCCAATTAAAACTTGTGGGTTTTTTTTTTTTTCCCCTAAAACAACAACCACAAAGAAACTGAAAAATGACCAATAAAATGAGCTGAAAGCAGGTTAAAGAAAGGGAATGAACTGGAAACCCCAAAAACAATTTAAGAAATGAATGAAAGGAAGAGTTGATTCCTAGAAAAAATAATATTGCTAAATCATTGGCAAGACTCACAATGAAAGAGAGAAGACTAATAAAATGAATCAGAAATGAATGTGGAGATATCACAACAGACACTACAGAAATTCGAAGGGTAATAGATTACTTTGAGAATGTTTATGCCATGGAAAGAGAGAACCTAGAAGAAATGGATGAATTCTTAGATTCCTATAACCTCCCAAGGTTGAACAAAGATGATATGGAACAGCTAAACAGAGTTAACAATATCAAAGAAATTAAAATGGTAATCAAAAAGCTTCTTTAAAAAAAAGCCCAGGCCCAGAGGGATTCATTAATGAATACTTTCAAACTTTTCTTTTTTTGGTTTTTGGGTCACACCAGCAGCGCTCAGGTTACTCCTGGCTCTACGCTCAGAAATCGCTCCTGGCAGGCTCAGGGGACCATACGGGATGCCGGGATTCGAACCACCAACCTTCTGCATGAAAGGCAAGCATCCTACCTCCATGCTATCTCTCCAGCCCCAGTTTTTACCTTTCTTTAAAAAAAAAAAAAAAAAAAAAAAACTGCAGTGGTCATATCCAGCTGGTGGTACTTAGTGGACCAGGCAGTAACTAGGGGATGGAATCAGAGCCTTACAAGTCCAAGGCACGCACACTTCACCCATTCACTGCGGGTGGAAATGTAGATTGGTCCAGCCTTTTTGAAAACAATAGACATTCCTCAAAAATCGGGAAATTCTTGAACCATTTAAAATATTGTGAGGCTGGAGCGATAGCACAGTGGATGAGGCATTTGCCTTGCATGTCACCAGCCAGAGTTCGAACCCTGGCAAGCCCCCTATCCCACCTGAGCGCAGAGCCAGGAGTAACCTGCCCCTCCTGGTAATATACTCTGACATTTAAGCTGCCTCCCTTCCTAGTAAGTGCTGTAAATATGGTGTCTGAGGGTTTGTTTTTCCCCTATAGATCAGACAGCATTATGTTTTTTTCTTGTGTGTGTGTGTGTGTGTGTGTGTGTGTGTGTGTGTGTGTGTGTGTGTTTGGTTCCCAGAACAGGTGACTTTATCTGTTCAGTTTTATCAAAGGCTGTTTTTCAATCTACTTTTCTTGGCTTTCCTGACCCCTTTTCCTTTGGCCTCTCAGAACACAAAGTCCGAAGAACTAGTTTTTGCTATGCTGGATTGTAGGATTGGGGTGTGAGGTATAAGAAACAACCACCACAACTGCCACCCCCGGGGAAGAAGTGTTCTATTCTTTATTGATAAGAGGCTGGGGTGGCAAGGGATTGTTTCTTCCTTGATGAGAGAGACTACTACCTTTTCTATTTATCTTGTTATGGAGCCTCTCTTTATTCATCCAAGTTTGGGGTATGCTTCTGTATAGATGAATCCTTATTTTGATGCAGATTTACTGTGATTATGAAGGAGATAAATTAAGAGCCTGCTAGTTGGTCAAGGATGGAGGATGTTTCTTAATGGTCCCTGGCTTGTTTTTTAAAAACCACTTCAATATTTTTAATATGCTACAAGAAGTCACTGCCTGTCTCCAACTAAACTGTTTAAAATTGAAAAAATTCTACTTACTCCTTCTATAGCAATTGCCAATGGAGGTGGACTGGAGCAGAAATAGAGTGAAAGGAAACACATTAAAATTAAAGGGAGAATTTTCCCTCTGAACATTGGAAAACTGTAACCCAACCTGTCAAAATTATTGAGTTACAAGAAGAAGAAAAAAAACCTAAAAAACATTACTAAACCCAGTAGATGTTGTTCAAAAAGTTTGGTGAACCCTGGCACTACTGTAACCTTAGGAATAAAAAAGGAAATTTTTTAAAAGTAAAGATTAAGAATAAAGTCAGTCAGAAGGAAAGGGACACATATAGGATTCCCTATCTCATATGTGGGACTTAAAGATATTCAGCAAGGTAGCAATGCAGGTTCATAGGCAAACATATTGAGAGAACTGATCCACACAACTCAGGATAGAGAGACGAGATGGAGAGAAGTCAGAGTCCTTGAGGAAGAAAAGAAAAGATAGGCACAACAATGAAAAGGGCGATACTTGAAGTACATCCATGAAAATCCACTATTATAATCTCTCCCCGCAGTTAAAATAAAACAAAATGAAAATTTTGCTTGGACACTGGTTACCAAAGAGGAAATAGGAGAAGGTAGAAAGACTGAGGAATCTAAGAAGTGTGGTGAAATCTGAAATGTGACATTTTGCTGGTAGGTATGATACAGCAACATACATTTTGAAGAGGCATGAAACTGTACCCCTAAAATATACACAGACTTACATAAATGTTTTGTGTGCCATATTTTATGTAGGCTTTATACATTTATATGGTCCTATATTTAAATAAAAATGAAAAGTTTTCCAATTAAAGAAAATGATAGCATACACTATTTAAAGTTACTTATCTCTATGTCTGCAATTGTTCATTTTTTCCTAGCTAGACCTGTAGTGTGGCAAGAAACCAAAGCAGACGTATTTTTTCAAATATATGTTGTTATGAAGACATCCACAAAATAAATGTTCAGCTACAGAGTTGATAGTCCCTGGAGTGGCACAAAGAGATGATTTAAGGACTCCTAATTTGAATTATCTGAATGCAGTCATCAGCATAGAACACTTAGCTGATGAGGGTCCAATATTCACTATTTTTTGTCTGCCATCTCTCCCAGAGGAAGACCACAGAGATTTTGCCCTTGCTTTCTCTTCCCTTCCTTCACACACCCCTTTTGAGATGGAAAGACCAATCAGGCTTGGCTAGCCTTAGATTAGTACTTTTGTTTCTAGGGTACTCCTGGCTCAGAGCTCAGAAATGGCCCTTGGCAGGTTCAGGGGACCATATGGGATGCTGGGAATGTCTCCTGGGCTGGCAGCATACAAGGCAAATGCCCTACTGCTATGCTATCTCTCTGAAGTACATTTGTTTCTTAACAACACCTGCTGCTCCTCCTATGTTGATTGACACTGAACCATAAATATCCTACATGGAAGACAGTCTGGGCTCACAGTACATGAAGCTGGGAGCCCCCTGACCTCATATTTTATTCTCTATTATGTCAGTCTTGTTTTTTTTTTGTTGTTTTTTTTTTCCTGTTCTTGGTTTTTGGGTCACACCAGGCAGCGTTCCTGGCTCTACGCTCAGAAATCGCTCCTGGCAGGCTCAGAGGACCATATAGGATGCCAGGATTCGAACCACTGTCCTTCTGCATGCAAGGCAAACACCCCACCTCCATGCTATGTCTCCGGCCCCTCAGCCTTATTATGTTAATTCTCATAGCGCCCCTGCTCAGGCCCGTTCACCTGGGACAAGATTCTGGCATATGTATCAATTACATTTCTAATGCTTACCTCCAATGTTTTGAATTATTATGGTGCCTGCCACCACCATCTATGAAAGAACAGAGGTATCCAGAGGATGAAAAGGGAAATATATAAGAATCAGTATTTTATTGGAATACAGTGACTACTAAAAAGCAGGTGCTAACATGAAGATAAACCGTGACATGTCAGACATTTATAATACATAAAACCACATAAACAATCATTCTTTAACATTTTAATTGTTAGTATAAACCATACTTTGTGGTGTTCTTGACAGTCATTATTAAAAGTAAAGGTTTTTAAAAAGCTAATAGTCAGTGATTATCAAAGATTTAAAAATTAAAATTAAATCAATAGATCTGGTTTCATTTCCTATTTCTCTCTTTTTTTAACTTAATTTAATGCATTTGATTGGAACAAAGACAAGAAATTTTCATGATGAATGGCTTTGCTTTTCACTTGCAACCCTCAATTCCATGTATCTGCCTGGAAAGCAGCATTTTACTTCAGGTCAGAAGATGTGTTTTGGCCCGAGATTAATTTGTGGTTGTTACTCCTACTGAGCTGAGGCATCTCAGTGCCCACCACCAAAAAAGAAAAATGGTGACCTCACAACACACCAGAGGCACAGTGTCAGCCTGGAAGCACCATTCCCCAACTTCTAGTTCTTTTCTTTTATTGGGGGTTGGGGGGTGAGCAGGAGCTGCTTTACCGCCTTGCTTCAGTATGTACACTAGAAAGAATTGAAAGTCTGCTACGCAATACTGTATTGCAGAAGAGAAAATATAGTCTTCTAAGTGAATCAGTTTGTCATCAAGGATTGTCATCAAATAATCCTTCTTCCGGTGAGTAGGTGATTAAAAATAGTCTAGGACAGATCTTGCTTCAACAGCATATATATTAAAATGGGAACAACAAAGAGAAGATTAAATGGCTCTTGTGGAAAAATGACATGCAAAGAAATAAGTACAGCACTCCATACTAAAAAAAAAAAAAAAAAAAAAAAAAAGCGAGAAAGAGATAGAAAGAAAAAAAGGACAGAAGATAGAAAGAAACAAACAAAAAACAAAGAAACAAAGAAAGGTCTAGAGTTCAAACATTTGTATATCTGAAAATTGAAGCCCAAAACTTCAAATTCAGTAATATTATGTAGGCTAAGTGTCAGATGCCAGGAGGCAGCCAAGACTGAAATATTGGGGTTTCTCCCCTTTCAAAATGAAGCAGCTAGGGGCCGGGCGGTGGCGCTAAAGGTAAGGTGCCTGCCTTGCCTGCGCTAGCCTTGGACGGACCGCGGTTCGATCCCCCGGTGTCCCATATGGTCCCCCAAGCCAGGAGCAACTTCTGAGCACATAGCCAGGAGTAACCCCTGAGCGTTACTGGGTGTGGCCCAAAAACCAAAAAAAAAAAAAAAACAACAAAATGAAGCAGCTGCAGTTAACTAAGACTAACCAACTGTTAAAATATAGATCCATTATAGATAGGTGTTCTGAATTTTCAGAGCTGAGCCAGGAGTAAACACTGAGCATAGAAAGGTGGGTCAAATCTTCCTTTTCAGGTCCCAGCCCACAAAACAACAAAAACAACCCAGACTGTTGTTACCATTTTTTAAATTATTCAAAGCATTATCCTTTCTCCTCAGAGTGAGACATACTAACTATTTAAGTATTCAAATAAATTTATTGCTGCATTTTTAGAAAGGGCAAACCGAAAAGCCTTTCTCTTCCTGCTTCAACCATTCTATTTTCTTGACTTTAGTTTTCTTATATTCCACTAATTTGTTTCACATATATTTTTATACACATTAAAATAAAATTTATATATTTATCTCTTTTAACTGAAAACACCAAGAAAAAAATTTGAGTATTAAAAATAGTGAGAAAGGAAAAAAAACTACCTTTCCAGGAAATCCAAATGCAAATAGTCCAAGATCTTCATAAGTCATCACAGCTGTAAAGAAAAATTACAATGCTCACTTTTCTACAAAATTGTTTGTGGCCAAGTCTTAAAAGGGAGTTATTCTACTATCACCAAGTACAGGGTAAATTGTACCAGCCAGACAAGTCAAAACTAGACATAAATATGTTAGAAACATTTTTTTCCTTTAAGCCATAGTGATAGTACAGCAGGGAGGACACTTGCCTTGCAGGCATTGACCGGGTTCAATCCCCAGAACCCTATATAGTCCCATAAGCCCATTATGCACAGTATAGAGCAAAGAATAAGCTGTGAGCACTGCCTGCCACCACCACCACCCCCCCAAAAAATAGCTAATGTGGCCAAACTGGCTAAGAGAACTTGTCATTTACCTTCTGTGATCACAGCAAATCTAACCCAAAACTTGGATTACAGTAGAAAAAATAAAACTGAAACCCTAATAACCTAAATTCTTCTAGAGTAAGAATAAAAAGACAGCATCTGGCTGGACTGAAATCAGAGAGAAGGAGAGATCCTGACCAAGAAAGAACACACTGTGGGACTCTGAGCTGCAGTTGGGAAAACATCTATAAGGGACTTTATCCTAGGAGCAGGAAACGATAGGCTATAAACGGGTGAGAGCCACTGGCATGCACCATCTTGGTACAATGCTAACAGTAGTACTAGTGGGCACCATACTGGATCACAATTTCCACAGTAACAACCTTTGAAAGTAAATCTCTTAAGAGCATTCCACCCACTCTTAACAAATAGGTGAGTAAGCTTCGGGCTGAGACACAATTATTAGAAGTGCTTTCAATGGCAGACAAACAGATCAGGTACTTGTACGCAGAAGGTGCAGATTCAATGCCCTGTACCATGGTGCTTTACCCCCTGTTGGAAATGACATTCCCCCTACCCTGAAAGCACAAATGAATGTTTCTCCAAAACCAATAAATAAAACTATTTCCAAGAATGCAAAATCATTAACTTGAAAAGGTATGTGTATTCCCAAGTTCATTATAAAGCATCCCATATAGTCCCTTGAGCCTGCCTATCGCTGTGCTGTCTCTCTGGCCCCTCCAACCTCCACTTTTTAATGGTTTTTTGGGAACACTGTATATAAATTTTGAAAAGCTAGTGAATCTCTTTTTTTCTTAATTCTATTACCTGGGCATCTAAAAATGCTAGTTAATGTTGTCAACTAAATGTAAACTGAACAATGAACCTATAAGTATTTATAACATTTGACCTCTAGAAGCTTGCATTTTAAGAATTAAGTCTAAAATCAGAGAAATTATTATTTTGAAAATATTGTAGATTTACTTCCCACTACCCACTGTGGTAAAGCAAACATTGCAATAAAGTGAGCCACATAAATATTCTGATTTAACAGTATATCTAAAAATTATGTGATCACTATGTTATATTTTATTAAGTAAGCTCAAAAAAAGTATGCATAAAAAGACAATGCAAGTACGTTAATTTTAAAATACTTCACTGCTGAAAAACGTTAATCACATACTATTAAGGAAGTGGCCGCAGACGAGCTCAACACAGGGCTCCCCAAATCTTCAAGTTATAAAAAATATACTATAAAGAACAATAAAATGAAGTAGGCCATTTTGAGGGTTTTTTTTTTTTTTTTTTTTTTTTGGTTTTTGGGCCACACCCAGTGGTGTCAGGGGTTACTCCTGGCTGTCTGCTCAGAAATAGCTCCTGGCAGGCACGGGGGACCATATGGGACACCAGGATTCGAACCAACCACCTTTGGTCCTGGATCGGCTGCTTGCAAGGCAAATGCCGCTGTGCTATCTCTCCGGGCCCCATTTCGAGATAATATTAATCATACATTATGTACATACACAAAATACCTCAGAGTTTAACAATGAGAAAGTGGCTACACTAATTATACTATGTATATCTGACTAGATAGGCTGTTATGCTTAGGAAGATAATGTGAAAAACAGTTTTAGTGAAAAATGATCCAAAAGTTATCCATAGAGCCAAACAAAATAATAGAATAAATTATAAACATAGCAATGACTGTATTTTTTCTTCTTTTTATTTTTGGTTATTTAAATATTATTTAAAAATTATAAAGGGGGTAGACTTTAAATTGAAGACTAGAAATCAGGAGCCAGAGACTGCCAGTACTGCAAGTAGGGCGAGCACTTGCCTTACATGCAGCTCACCCAGGTTCAATCCCTGGCATCCCATATGGTTCCCCAAACACTGCCAGGAGTGATTCCTGAGCACAGTCGGGAGTAATATCTTAGCATCCCAGGTGTTGCCCCCAAAAAGCAAACAAAAACAAAAAGATAAAAACAGAAATCAATTCTATATATCTTTTTCCACAAAACTTACGTTAGTGTTCACTGAAGTTGTACTTATAAATTTCTCTGGTGTTTAGCAATATAGGCATGACTTGGAATACTGATAAGAGATATTATATATCAGGTCTTTTATATAATCAATGGATTTATAAAGTAAAATAATTTGTGTATCAAAATAAGACATGATAGCCAATCAACTTAAAAACATATTTATACAAACCAAAAAAAGCTAATTAAAAATACTAAAATCAATGTAGTCTTTTTTTTATTAGTTAGATTGCAGTCACACTAGCATACCACTTTACCCTTCATTTATTTCTGAATTTGAATACATCCCATGCTGCTTTATTTGCATCCAGAAGACCCAGAATGTATGTATCTTGTGATGAATTTAGCAATCAAATGAATCATGGCTACTCAAAGGAAAGAATGGGGACTCTCTTTAAGAACTGAACTGTCACTGATTTCCAGACTGACAACAATCTTACCATGTATGGAAAGTGGTCAATGACCCAGACTATAATTCAATAAATGTAAACAAGTTCTGTGCCCTAATGGAATGACCGGGGTATGGTTGCAACATGTCTTAAAGAGATAAAGGTAGCCAGGAGAAAGAAAGGTGACTTCTGGTTCAGGGTGGAGCTATTTATTTATTAGCTCCTCTCAAGAGAGTAGCAGCAGAAATTTTCCAGATCTTTACCCATCTGCTCTATAAGAGAAATAGAAAAGTAAAGGTAAATATCTACAATTCATGTTTTTGTGATCCAGCTGGACCCATGGAGTTTCTCTTATGTTATACATTACTAATCTCATTTTAAATACCTGCTAACTATAACAATCAAATCCAGCCAGAAAAGTCTTAGCTCAGTTAAAAGACTCAGAGGCTTAGCATCAGGGAACATCTAAATAAAATGGTCCATATGAGTGGTCAAACAAGAAGGGAATTATGATGATAGTGTTAGAGAAATAACTGAACAGAAATACATTACTAAGTAATGTTGGAGTAATGCTCTATTGTAAGAACTGTGTGTTTCTCCCTTTAATCGTTTTAACAGATCTGAAATAAAGGTAATTTAATCTTTATTACATATATGTATGAATTGATGCACAAGAATAAACAAGCATACCCAAGGTCAGAGGGTCTGACATTATATAATTAAATTTTAAATAAGCGTCTGACTATAAAGATTGATTTCTCAAATGATGTAAAGAGACATATTTTCAGACATATTTGATTACTCTTTGATATATCCAAAAAGTAAATTTTGTAAAGGGACAATAGATATAAATGCATTTATATTTTCACTATAGATATCTGCATAGTGAGAAGTTTTTTTGGTATTTCTTTCTGCTTTTTTTTTTTTATTGTGGCCAAAGTGAATTACAAATCTTACACAGTGATATTTAAGGTACACAGTGACAATAAATGAGGGCCTTTCCACCACCAGTGTTGTCCTCCCTTCATCCCTGTTCCCAAGCATTAAAATCAATGTAGTCTTTTAAACAGAAATTTAGAAAAGCAGTATTCAGCATAATCCTGCCATCATAAATAACTGCATGCAGTCATTAGTAAATTATTTTAGGAAATTATATTTTTATATTAAAGAAATCAATGGTATGTTTTGAGAGAGTCCAAAGGCTGTAAATCTAAATCAAGCAAATCAGGGATAATTTATTCTTTAATGTACCTTCAAGGCACACTCTAACGCTATTCTGGCTCGACCCGAAGTTTAGCCTCCACAGGATCCTCTGGAAAGCTGCTTCCCATGAAGAAGTGGAATATTTCCAGTTAGTTGCTTCGAGTGTTCTGTCTGCTTTGCATTTTTCCCTCAATGAAACAGGATAATTAATAAACTCTAGTTACAGCACAAAGACCAAGTTCCAGCAGCAGCAATATTATCTTTGGATCTGGAATGGGGGACATGTGTTATTCAAATACAGTTCAACTCTCAGTAAGTTAGTCATTTGGAATTTACCATTATTATTTTTAAATTCCTTCCTTTTTTTTTTAAAAATGTTTTCCATCATTTTCCTCTTGCCATTTTTTCCCCTTTGCTCCACTAGTCTGTGCTGGTCACTCCTGTTAATGTTTGTTTACTATGCCACTATATCACACTTTAAATTTTTCTTAATATATTTCTAAATAGGGACTAGAAAGATAGTGCCCTGCTGGTCCTGTTTGCCTTGTACATGGACATGGACAACTAAGGTTCAATTCCCAGGACCCCAGATAGTTCCTCAAACTCAGCCAGGAGTAACCGATCCCTGAGCTCAGAGCCAGAAGTAAGTTCTGTGCTGGGTGTAGATCCCCAACCTCAAAATATGTTTCTAAATGGGATTTTTTTTAAAGATCACAAAACTTATTTTATTCCATGTTGCTTAAAAAAAATTAGGATACCATAATACTAGAAGTAATCCCCTCTTAAAGGGCATACAGAAGGTTACACTTCAGGGTTTGTTTCTTTCTTTTTTAGTCATCAACATTTCCACAGCTCAAATTATACAGAAGCTATGACACTGTATGCAGAGACAGTTCTGGAATCCAAGTAACAGCTAAATTAATAATATGTACAGTTATATCCTATAAACCCTTCAAAAATTTTCAACTTTTAGATGCAGCTTGTAAATAATACATTAACAGGTAATATTATCAACTCTGACAATATGATAATATAGGCTAAGACTATACAAATAAACAAGTGAAAGGAAAATATATGTAATATATTACATAGCAGGGTCAAAAGATGGACAAGCTAAAGCCCACAAACAAAAACAAAGATCTAAATGTATAATTTAAAATTACAAACTATTCAATGAAAAAACTATTGGATACAAAGTAATGAACATTTAGAAGGGGTAAAAAAGATTAATACATGCAAGCCAAAGCCCCATCTTTCATCATTAAGTGTTAATAGATAATAAAGATCAATAAATTATGTGAAGGGTACACAGACTTAGGACGGGCACCGCCCAAAGAATTAAAATCTTCAGGCCCCAGGAGATGCCTGCTTGCATGAATAATGCTGTGAGTTTGATCCCTGGCACTGCTCTACGCGATTCCCAAGTGTTGTCCCTTCAACTGTGACCCTTCAGGCCATGGCTCTGTGACTCCAAATGCACCACAAGCAAGTGTCAAGTATTACAACCAACGGTGACCCCTGGCACACCACAGCAGCAACAGTAATAAGGGAAGGGGCGGGGATAGCAATAACAAAATAAAAAGCTCTTAATATTGCCAATTCTGCTGCGAATCAGAAATCTAGTTCTATTTTGTCAGGAAACAAAAGTGCCCAAGACCTCTTGCATAAGATTATGTGCAACTGCACACACATAAACACACAATTCAAACATAACTATTTGTGACTAAATACTACTTCAGGGGTGGTGAACACAAGGCTCTCAAGCCACATGCGGCTCCTGGCCAAAATGAATGTGGCTCTTTGCCAAGTTTGGATTTTGTTCTGCTGCTTCTGAGGAGGGACCTCTGAGGAGAGATCTCCGCCCGTAGTCCCGTCTCCCATCCCTCGGAAACAACTGAGGGAAACAACCCGTGTGTCACATGTGGTGTCACATCTTGCCCTTAGTTCTGAGTGTGGAGGACGCAGCACACCCTCACCGTCACTGCAGGATTTTGACCCTCACTCAAAATGGCAAAATGCAATATGTGTTTCATAGATTATTGTTACAATTAGATGCTTTTGTGTGAGCGTTTGTCTGTTTTGGCAGGTCACTGCGTGGTGTGGCTCTCTGACTCTCACAGTTTAAAATTTTGGCTCTTTGTGTCAAACTTGTTCGCCACCCCTGTACTACTTGATAAAACACTAGAACAGGGGCCAAAGCGATGGCGTAGTGGTAGGGCATTTGCCTTTGCATGCGGCTGACCAGGGACGGACCAGGGTTTGATCCCCCGGCGTCCCATACAGTCCCCCAAGCCAGGAGTGATTTCTGAGCGCAGAGCCTGGAGTGACCCCTGAGTGTCACTGGGTGTGGCCCCAAAACCAAACCAAAATAAAATAAAAACCATTAGATCGTTATTAATATTTTATAAAATATTGCTTTTGTTCGGTTGTTCTGGTGGTCCTTAGGGTTTACATATCATTCTCTGCTTGGGAATTACTTTTAGCAGGTTGGGCAGACCATATGGAAAGCTGGGGATCGAACCAGGTCAATTATATCCAAGGAAAACAAACACCCTTCCCACTATCATTCCAGCACCGATAAATATTGTTTTTATTTATTTATTTTACTTTTTGGTTTTTGAGCCATACCCGGTGTTACTCCTGGCTCTGCACTCAGAAAACACTACTGGCAGGCTCAGGAGACCCCATATGTGATGCTGGGGATCAAATTCAGATTAGCCCCGTGCAAAGTCAAAGCCCTACCCATTGTGCTCTAATTGCTCCAGCCCCAATATTACTTTTAATAAAATAAAACGAGTAGGGCTGGGGTGATAGTTCCAAGGGTTAATGCAAATGCTGGACACCCAGGTTGGATCCAAGCACTGCCAGAATTAAGCCCCAGAAACTCACATGGAGAAGCTCCATAGTATCAGGAGGTGTGGCCCCATACAGAAAATAAGAGCAATGAAGAGAGTTCACCATCTGCTACAGAAAACACTTCGATAAAAGTGAATGATACGAAGGAATATCAGCAGAGCAAATATAACCAAAGCCAGCCCAAGGTTTCTCCACCTTGTCTGGACAGCTAGAATGACATTTCTGGCCTAGTCATCATTGTGAGGGGCGGCCTTGGGTACTGCAGGACGGTGAGCAGCAGCAGCAGCAGCAGTCTCCCTGGCCTCCAGAGAATTGCATCAGGAATACCTCAGGAATATCTCCCCTCTCCCCTGGCTGTGATCATCAGAAGTGTCTCTAGATACTGCTAAATGCTGCCAGGGGAGAAGCCAACCCCACGAGAATGATTCATTAGCAAAAGGAGGAGAAGACAAGTAGTACTAAATACAGTCATGTAAGCAGCCAAATTAATTGTTGTGAAGAGACTAAACTATGCTCATGAATCAGAAGAAAGGAAATTATAAATAGTTGGCTACAATTATTCCTAACTAGAAGCAAATGTCCAGAGCGAATCTTGACATGGGATACAGGAATCTACGTCTCTCAGTCCTCCTGTTCAGTCCTGGAGAACCGTAGGTGAAACAAAAATCTAAAGGTGAATGGGAGATAAATTATGTTTCTAAAGCAGTTCCATAACCTTTATACAGTACCCTCCCCACAGCAGTGCTGGGCAAGGAAAAGAAGGATAACAATTTAGCAACATGGTATGATCATATTAAACATGATATGTAACTATTGAAAATTCTATTTTACAAACTAAGACTTCTTCAAAAGTATCTGATATACATAACTTTAATCTTTTCAGACTGATTTGGGAATTTTAAAAATATAAACTATCTGTACTGCTGATTTATCCATCTATCACCCATGTGTTCAGTTTTCATTAAGCACCCTATTTATATATTATTATCATATCCTGAGAGATGCAGGGAAACAGTAACTAATAGTTTAAATATACACAAAATTTCCAGGAGTAGTTGTCATGTAAATACATGTTTCGTTTTTATAATGTTGTTGGAAAAATAATTGTTCAGAACTTTGCTAGGAATTGTTGAGGGAGATCACACATCAGTAACAATTCCCATCTCAACATTCTTAATCATACATGCAATGTTTTTTAGGTATTGGGGAGTGTTTACATCCAACAGCATTCAGGGGTCACTACTGGTTCTGTACTTAGGGATTATGCCAGACAGGCTCGGGGGACCATATTGGATGTGTGATTTGAACCTGGGCTGGCCACGTGCAAAGCAAATGTCCTACCTGCTATGCTATTGCTCGGCTCCATTTTTTTTTTTTTTTAAGGTTTTTACTGAACAAAATTACTTAGAAAGATATGAGGGAAGGAGAAAGAAGAGAATACCTTTTTAAGAGAAAGCATGAGCTTAAAAGAGCAAACAAGGCAAACACTCAAGCAAAATATATTCAGGGGAAAACATGGGCTTAAACAGCAAGCTACAATATTGTTGTTATTTTGTGTGGAGGCGATCACACCTGCTATGCCCAGTGCTTAAAACCTGGCTCTATACTCAGGGGATCACTCCTGGAGGGCTTGAGGAATTAAACCAGGGTTGGCACTGTGCAGGCACGTGCCCTGCCTGCTGTACTATTTCTCTGGCCCCTATAATGTTCTTTTTATCATATAAGGTACCATCTGCAAGTTAGAGATGAGGATATAACTATCTTAGAGGAGCCATTACTTAGCCCAGAGAACACCTGTAAGAATTCCATTTCAAGGAGAAAAAGAGCTCAATGGGCTGAGCATAAGCTTCTCATGGGGGAGGCCTGAGTTTTATCCAAGGAATTACAGTCCCAAGACCTTAGTACTGCTGGTGTGAACCCCCCCCAAAAAAAAAAAACAAAAACAAAAAACAAAAGTCAATGCCGATAGCAGAGGGGAGACTTTGAAAAATGTTTTACTCCCAACAGCTATGCCATGCTCATGACCCAGCGCCATGATTGCCCAACTGGCCAGTGCAAAATTAGCAGCAAAAACTCATGGATACAAGGGCCTCGAAGGGGAGCACAGTGAGGCCCCATGGAAAGGGGGACAGAGACAAGTACCTTACTCTGCTGAAACCCTGACAGCTGCACACACAGACCCTCTACAACTACTGCTGCACCAATGGCCCAGCTTCAATGCTTTACCATGGATCTCTGCACACTATTCAGCTGCCCAAAACTCCAGGCATGCCAGTTTCCTGACTGACATCTCCAGGGAAGCTTTGGAGCCTGGGCAGGGTGCCTCTCCCACCAACTCACCCCTGCCCCTCAAGCCTATGTACTTCCCTAAGCTCCAGCAGTCACGAACCACTGCTGGGGCCTTATGAACAAATTCTCCAAGTCTTGGGCTTTGTGGCAGTTTATATGTTGGGCTCCACAAGCCTAAATCCACACCTAGGGAAAAATGGGTCTGGAACAGGGCAGCCACAAAGAATGAATAATCCAAGCCAGGCATAAAGGTGAAAAACATAGAGTTGGGTCGGAAGGCTAACTTCATGGTGAGCCTGCTCAAATCAACAATTTTTGATACATTTTTTTTATTTAAACAACTTGATTACATACATGATTGTGTTTGGGTTTCAGTCATGTAAAGAACACTACCCATCACCAGTGCAACATTCCCATCACCAATGTCCCAAATCTCCCTCCTCCCCACCCAACCCCCGCCTGTACTCTAGACAGGCTTTCTATTTCCCTCGTACAGTCTCATTATTAGGATAGTTCAAAACATAGTTATTTCTCTAAATAAACTCAGCCCTGTTTGTGGTGAGCTTCATGAGGTAAGCTGTAACTTCCAGCTCTTTTCTCTTTTGTGCCTGAAAGTTATTATTGCAAGAATGTCTTTCATTTTTCTTATTTTTAATCCCATTCAATCCACCTGCAGGTTGGGGGAGTGTCCAGTAACAGAAAAAGTACCTACATGAAACTAACACCACCTAGGTGGGTTTTTACATTTCAAAAGCCTTGGGTAAAGGGCAGAAGGATCTAGGGCAGGAAGTCTATGTACAGGAATAAAATAAGGTGAGACTTAACAAAAAGTTCACACATCCAAAATCAAATATATTTTTATCTTGAACTGATGCCTCTGGCTGTGCTTCCATCTCCATCTCGTATGTCAAGGTAGATAGAAAGAAAATCTCACCTGACAAGATTCTCTACATTCAGTCAGATATCAGCTTTTCTCCATTCTAAATCCTTCACACGTCTTAAACTACTTTTCCTTGCTACTCTCTTAGTTCAATTTCTCATTATTTGAGTCTTAAACCATTTTTTTTAATAATAGGCAAACCAAACTGTTAACCTATTCTGGTATTGTCTGTACAAACTATAAGACACACAGATAAGAAAGGCAAGAGGAGCCAGATGACAGGACAGCAGGCAGAGTGCTTGTCTGGCATGCCACCAACCTAGGGTTGATTCTCAGCAGCCCATGTATGGTTCCCTGAGACAGCCAAGAGTAAGCCCTGAGCACAGCTGGGTGTGCCACCCCAAACAAAAAATACAACAAGGAAAGAATTTCTTTTTGGTTGGTCGTTTGTCTTAGGATCACACTCAGCTGTGCTTGGGGCTTAAGGCCTCTGTGCTCAGGGATGACACCTGGTGGGGTTCATAAAACCATACACTGAGGCTCAAACCCAGGTTAGTAGCAGGCAAGGCAAGCTCCTTACCAACCATCTAATGCTCCAGTTGCAAGGAAATGATTTCTATCCTGAATACAGCCTTGAGACAAGTGGACTGCGAAACTGACAGTATCTTTGTGATAAGAACTTCTCTAAAGTGAAGTTGAGCCACAGTTCAGTTTTCCTAAGAATAATGTTTAGTTTTCTCTGGATGAGAATAATGTGTAGGAGAGAAAGGGCGGATAGATTATTTATTCTCAGAGAAGAAAAATTTCTCCAAAGACTGAAATGCGCCATAACATATTTTACAGTCTTCAAGGGTCTTAACTTCAGTAAGAATAAATAATAATAAAAGCGGCTATTTACTAAGAACTGATACTTTATACACTTAATTTTATTTTATTCTTCACAACAATCCCAAGAGGATAGTGTTACCTTTACCCATTTTAGATTAAAAACTAATACTAGAGATATCATGGAACTTTGTGACTTAAATTGGCCGCCAAGAAAGTTGGCATTCGAGAAGTTTGCTTCCCAAGAAGTTTGGGATACAGCCCAAACCCTCAATGTAATCTACAATAGCAGAATTTAAAAATGCAAAAATGTTTGGTTTTTTTTTTTTTTTTTTCATAAAAATTAAATTTCTCTTTCCCTTTACTTCAGAGTACAAATTACTCTGTAAATACTTAACAGCACTTTCTCTAAACAAATGAACCCAATGTAGCAAGATTTTTATGACAAAATAAACTGAGACAATTTAGTTTCATGTTATTCTTTATGCTTAAACATGTATGTATATATGTATATATATGTAAAAAGAAAAGCCTACCTCCACAGAGAATTTTATAGACTGAAGGAGTTCAATCAGTAGAAGACAAGTGCAGCAGTATATATGGAGAACCGTGAAGAAGTTAGTTCATGGATCAAGTAAGCTACAAAAATCAAAGGAAAAGAAAAAAGAAAGAAATACAAGTTTTCACTTTGTACACCCCAAGCTTAGAGAAAAGAAGAATTAATACTACCATCATTTTAAAATGAAACAGACACCCTGCAGAGGAGAAAAGTTAGCATTCCTTGTAAATCTTCATAGAAGTATTACTCCCAAATTGAAATCAATAAAGCAAAAGTTTTAGTAATGAAGACATAAGTTTAGTGAGTGAAGACTCATAAGAAAAGCCCACTAAGATATGAAATCAACTATCACATCCATGTCAAAATGATTTGGGGAACCATGTTTAGCCTGCGTCAGCCTGGTGGCATTTAGGAACTGCTCCACAACTGCAACATATGGTGATTCTCAGAAGGTTGGGCCGGAGATCGACTAAGGGGCTCACAAAGATTGTGTGTGTGTATGTGTGTATTTTATATACATATATGTACATATGTATACATACAGAAACATATTAATATGTATATGTGTGTGTGTATATATATATATGCACAAGACCTTGTCTACCACCCCCGGCACTGTATGGCCTCTCAAGCTCTTATACAACCAGACATGGTTCCTGTAAATATAACTAACTCTACAGAGAAGAGCTATGGACTTTTTTTGGTTTGGGGCTCTGTTTTTTGTCGATTTTTTTTTTTTTTTTTGGTTTTAAGGCCATACCCAGCAGCACTCAGGAAGGTTCGGGTGACCATATAAGATGCCATTGAACCTGGACCCAACCCGGTAAGCAATGTGCAAGGTCAACACCCTACCACTGTGTTATCCGGGCCCTAAAGCTATGAATTTAGCTCTATGCTCTACAGTCTTGACATTCTTTTTTTCTTTTTGCCACACCCAGCAGCACTCAGGGGTTACTCCTGGCTCTGTGCTCAGAAATCGCTCCTGGCAGGCTCAGGGAATCATAAGGAATGCTGGAGATCGAACCCAGGTCCATCCTGGGTCGGCTGTGTGCAAGAAAAACACCCTACTGCTGGGCTTTCACTCTGGTCCAGTCTTGACATCTTAAGAAATACTGTTGAACAGTTTCAGCCAAAATAAACTCATTTTTACCTATATTATATATTAATTCTGCTTTAAATTCTGAAAAGTATAAGACCAGAGAGCACACCATGAATTCACGGAATGAAGAATTAAACTCGTGGGGTCAGAGTGAGAGTAGAAGAGGCAGACCAAAGAAGTGGTGGACAGAGAAAGCAGTAACAGATTTGGGAAGGTATTAATCGCCTGATTGCACATTCCATAAGATTTGGACCCTTGGACATCTTTTAGATGCTTCCCCTAACTTACTAGACCCCAGAAATGATGCTGTCGGTTGCACAAAAAGGTGACTTAGTCAGGCTAGTCTTCCTCCCAATCTGTCTTTAGATACTTCCTTACAGGACTGGGTCTACATATCCCAGTCTTTTGAAATTCTCCATTTGAATAATCCTGTTAATGAAAATGTATCATCATTTTGAGACAAGCGATTCTATAATTAGATATAATTTTAGTGACCACTTCATCAGATGAATCAGAGTAGTATTATACTCACCTGTTTGAATACACATATTCAGAAGGAGATGAACTGAATAAGAAGCCAGGAGAGCAACTATCAGCAGCAAGAAACTAAAATATAAGGGAAAACATACCTAGTCAACATGAGAAGAATTTATTTTAATGGTATTTCATCACAAAAGCAATGTTTTTCACAGTCAATGGTTCAGATGAATGTCTTATGAATAGCTAAATTATGGCCATTAAAGAAAACTAAGATGATACTTTTGATATTTATCAATTACATTTTTAAAATACCGTTTTTTGTTTTTTTTTTGGTTTTTGGGCCACACCTGGTGACCCTCGACGCTTTGGGGCTGAAACGATAGCACAACATGCAGCCAACCCAGGAAGGACCAATTCGATTACTGGCATCCCATCTGCTCTGAGCGCAGAGCCAGGAGTGACCCCTGAGCACTGAGAAGTGTGACCCCTCTCTCCCAAAAAACAAAAATAAAATAAAATAGGGGCCCATCTAAGGATATTTGCCTTACAAATGGTCGGCCTCACTTCTATATCCAGCACCACATATGATCGCCCCCTCAAGTACCACCAGAAGTGATTCCTGAACAAAGAGCCAGGAATAAGCCTGAGCACCACTGGGATTGAACCCCACCCCACCCCCCAAAAAAAATTTAAAAACACAAAAAATGAAATCAAAGATAAATTTTTATTTTATTTTATTTTAGAATTCTTTACCAGGAATGTTGCCATAACATCCCTGGTAGAGATAAATTTTTAAATAAAACAAATTTCCCCCTTTCTCTAACACACCTGTCTGTTGGGTGGAGATTCAGGTACTGGGTAATCTAACTGTATTCTCTTTTTTGGGGGGCGGGGGTCACACCCGGCAGCGCTCAGGGGTTCTTCCTGGCTCTACACTCAGAAATTGCTCTTGGCAGGCTCGGGGACCCTATGCGATGCCGGGATTCGAACCACCGTCCGTCTGCATGTAAGGCAAATGCCCTACCTCCATGCTATCTCTCAGGCCCATAATCTAACTGTATTTTCTATTTCATGTCTAAGTAGTTTTAGGGTGAAATTTCATTGTCTTTCTTTTCCTCCACACTTCTCATTCCTATGAGTACACGCTCCTCTATAATACTGAATTAGACCGCATTTCCTAGCATCAATAAACATGCCAACATCTCCCCATATTCCATATGTAGCTACCATGTTTGTTTGTTGTTGTTTGTTGTGCTATATCCAGTGGCACTCAGGGGCTACTCCTGGCTCTGCATTCAGAAATTGCTCCTGGCAGGCTCAGGGGACCATATGAGATCCCGGGATTGAACTCGGGTCCATCTTGGATCAGCAGCAGGCAAGGCAAACACCCTACGGTTATGCTATTGCTCCAGCTCTCGCTAACATGCTTGTAATGGTTCAATTTTGAAGATGTGCAAGCAATCTCATGACTAGATTCCTCTCACCAGAAGTACAAAGAAAAGTCTGCATAGACCCCTCACACATAGTGCTTCACTATGTTGAAGAGCTTCAATCTTTTTAAAAAGATTTAAAAAGAATTTAATAAGTCCATTTAATAGCAGTAAATGATATGAAAATCCACTTGTCAATGAACACTAAGAGACTTCGAAAATTGACAGCTTGATGTTACCAAATGGGAAATGGTATTTATAACACCATGATTATAAAGTGCTGCAAAAGTTCTACCAAACACACAGAAGCCAGGAGAGGCTAGACTCAGAAAGAGGAAAATAAGGTGCTGGAAAAGTGGCGCAAGAGGTGAGGTATTTTCCTTGCACATGCTAACCTAGGATGGATTGCGATTTGATACACCACCACCACCACGCCAGGTGTCCCATGTGGTCCCCCAAGCCAGGAGTGACTTCTGAGCACTTAGCCAGGAGAAACCCCTGAGCGTCACTGGGTGTGGCCCCAAAACAAAACAAAACAAAAAAGGAAAATAAAACCAACCTAATAATAGAAGATGGAAAGTATTGAAAATATTATGTGCTTCGTTTACACTCACAAATTGCTACTTACAAGTAATCTGAATGTCTAATAAAGTCTGATGATTCATTTTGGACAACCTAAAAAAACCAAATAAGTGGTTTCCTACTGTTATACATATAATGTTATACATAGATGTGGCCCAGACTCCAAGTTTTAAAAATTCATCACAGCTTTTGGCCTTAGAAAAGTCACGTAGCATCCATTCAACATATAGCCTAGCAACAAAGAGAAAAATGTGAAGTCCTTGCTTCTCAGCAAAACAGCAAAAATGAAAAATAAAAGTCGTAGTCGAATAAAAACTCACCCAAAACCAAGGATTCCAGTATTAGCCATCACATAAGCTAAGGCAAGAATGCCACTTCCCATGATGGCATTCATCAAATTAAACACGGAGAAACCAAATGAAACTCCTGCGGATCCCTGTCTGAGTGGTTCCTGTAAGCAAACAGAGTTGACAGTCGTGTAAACATATACACACTGAAATGTGCGGATGGTCAAACTAAGACTTAAGAAATGACAGGCTAGGGGCCTGATAGATAGCATGGGGTTAGGGCATTTGCCTTGCATGCAGAAGGACAGTGGTTTGAATCCAGCATCCCATATGATCTCCCGAGCCTGCCAGGAGCAATCTCTGATAGTGTAGAGCCAGGAGGAACCCCTGAGCACTGCTGGGTGTGAATCAAAAACAAAACAAAACAAAACAAAAAAAATGACAGGCTATGAAGAGGACCCCCACCTAAGCCTTGCACACCACCTTGTACTGTAGCCCATGAGATGCTCTGGGATGGGTCACCATCTTCCCCTCTCCAACTACTCCCAGAGCAGCTCGAAAAATCTAACTTGCAAGGAAAATCCTGCACCAAAGTGGGGCCAGATGTGCTGATTCAGGAAGAGCTAAGCCTGCCCAGGGAAGGCAAAGAGGAAGAGGGTCAGGGGCCAGCATCACGTGGAGGGAGGAGATGGCCTGTAGGCACGTGAGGACCAAAGTCCTGAGTCAGCGGAGAGGTGCAAGAGGCATTGGCTGGAAAAGCAAAAAAAGAGGAAAAACAACTAATAGGCCTGGAAAAGAAAAAATCCTGGCGATGGTTTCATCCAGCATTTTTCAACCACTGTGTGAGAAATTGTCTGTTGTGCCATGGGAAACAATATTCCAATTTCATCCCTCACATGCGGCTTCGGCTCATAAATAGCCCAAATCATGATCCTTTATGATTTCATGATCAAGTCATCATAAAACAATTCCTTGGTGTTTCTTTGATTCCTAGTCAAGAGAATCCCTTTCTAGAGAGTCCATAGAGGCACAGAGTTAAATTTTTTTGCCTTTTTTTTCCCTCTTCTAGTATCTTTTTTTTTTTTACATTTTCTAAAAGTGGTGTGCCTCATGATTTTATTTTTTATGAAAAAAAGTGTACCTTTGCACAAAAATGGTTGAAGAAAAAAACAAACAAACAAACAAACAAAAACACTGGTCTAAATCCAAGTCAATGCTTTTTTACAAATCCAATCTCAGGCCATCTCAGGCCATCTCATGCAATGATCTGCTCTGGCCAGGAGGGAGAGAGATCCCTGGAACCCACGTCCTCCAAATGCCAAGTCCCAGGAACTAACTGTCCCCCTTCAGGGTGACAAATAGCAACCTGAGCTGCCAAACCCCCAAATCCCTCCCTAGGCCTTAAAAGCACCCACCCAGCCCGAGGAGGCCCTGCCGGGCTGGCCGTCGCACTAGGAGCCCCAGAGGGCCCCCAATCCTCATCTCCTGGCCCGGCTCCGCTCCCCGAGCCCCGTCTCTCGGCCGACCAGCGCGGACACGCGAGGCTGTCGCCGGATTCAAAATCTCCGCCGCCCTGCGCCCACCTCCCGCCCGCCATCGCCCTCCCGGGGTCGCCGAAGCTCCGCGCGGGGAAACCCGGAAGCGCGGCTACGGGACGCGAGCGGGGCCAAACTTACTCCGCCGAGCAGCGGGCTCGCCTCTTCCGCCTCCGCTTCTTCCGCGGGCTGCTGCTCCGAAATTAACCAGCCGAGCTCCCGGCGGACGGACTCCCGGGGTGCTGCCATGCTGCCCGCGCGCGGGGCGACGAGCCTGCCCCAACGGCGCGAGGCGGTGCCGGCGTTGCGGAGGCGGAGCGAGGATCGACCCTTCCCGGCTTCCGTAACTCGCCACGGAGAGGAGAAGAGGGGAAAGAGCGAAGCCGGGCGCGGCGCTGACTGATGACGTTGAAGCTCGGCGGCGCTACGTGATGATGTCAGTGAAGCTCTGCCCAGTGCCCTTTCTTCTTCTATGCTGCGGAGCTACAGTGGAGCATGAGGTGAGGGGTCCTGTCTAGTGATGGAGTCCGGCGCCCAGCGACGCGGGGATGGATTGAGATCCGAGCCTGGTGAGGTGGCAATCGCCTTGGCCTCCTTCCAGGCGGCCCGAGGTTCTTCTACAAGCGGTACCAGCCCGCCCAGCCCACCCATCCACCAGTCCTGGCCTGGTCCTGAGGGTCTTGAGCACTGTAGAGGGAGCAATCTGTGACTGTTTCCTCTATAAAGCTTCTAGCTACGTTTTGCTCGGATTGCGTTTTCCAAAAGGCCCCCAGCTCCACGCTGTGTGGATGCTGCCAACACTGATGGGTTGGTTTATGAGGTGCCTGGACTGCAGGGCCTTTTGGCCTGCATGACAGGTCACTGGGGTGCAAAATGAAGAAATGAGGGTTGTTGTTGGTACGTGCAAGTGACACCCAGGCTGGGGCTTGGTTCTCAATCCCGCGAAGCCTGTGCTTCATGAAGGGGAGGGTTTGCAGCAGAGCAGACCTGGGGAAGCAAACCGTAGAGGGGTTTCTTGAGAGCAAGGGGCCTAGGGGAGGAAGGCCTCGAGGGCCCGTAGGGTTTATTCTCCGTTGCCACTGATTCGTAAATTCATCAGCCTCTGGGCTTCGGTTTGCTTTCTTCAAAATAAGGGCATGTTGCCCCATGTCTCAATGTTAGTGATGGGTTTAAGGGATTTGGCACAAGAAGCATCTAGAACCTCATCGATTTAGAGGTGGTCCTTTCACTCAGCTCTCAGGCTTTATTGTTGACAAAGCAAAGTCATTTTTATTTAAGCTTATTTAGAAACATGCGAAGTACATGTTAGAGAGAACACAACTTGCCAGATTTAAAATAAGCAACAGAGACTCAACAAACAACAACCACCACCAAGAGAAGCAAATGAGAAATGGGTTTGAAGAGCAAACCTCTCAGCTCTTTTACTCCAGATATATTCTGTGGGAACTAGGTGGAAAGGTTCATGACTATGGAAAGGCTGATGGACAATTAAACCCTCCCAACAGCTGGTACAGATTTGCCATTAGTAAGAGTTGCCCCATCCCAAAGCAGACACTTGTCACACAGCACTGAACATTTTAATCAGTATTTAGCAGTTCAAAGCAATTTCGATCTTTATTCTCAATCTGTTAACATGTAAATTAAACTCTGTCTCATGATTTTTTTTTTTTTAGAATTTTCTGGAAGCCGTTTGCATTCTCAAGAAAACTGCTGAAAGTGCATCACTATAGAATAACTGAATCAGAACTGTTGATTCCTCTAAGCTGGGCATCACTAACGCAGAAACTTAGCAAAGCATCTGGTATTTCCTTGTTGGACCAAAGGAAAGAAGTCTCAACCATGCCTGAAACAGAAACAAATCACAGGGACACGGAATTGTTTTCCCCACCCTCTGATGTCCGGGGGATGACAGAACTCGATCGAACAGCTTTTAAAAAGACCGTCCCCATCCCAGTGCTTAAAGTGAGAAAAGAAACAGTCGATAAATTGATGAGATTCCTTAAAAGGGTAGCGCTGCTGCGCCCAGGCATAAAACGTGTGATTGAAGATCCGGAAGATGAAGGAATCAGACTCATCATGTTGGATCCCTACAAAATGTTCAATGAAACTTGCTTTGAGAAAGAAGAACTCAATATTTTAAAGCAGTTTAATGTCAACCCACAAATATCCGAATATAATTTAGAGTTAACTTACGAAAACTTTAAGTCCGAAGAAATCTTAAAAGCCGTGCTTCCTGAGGGCCAAGAAGTGACTTCAGGATTTAGCAGAGTGGGCCACATTGCCCACCTAAATCTTCGAGACCATCAGCTACCTTTTAAGCATCTAATTGGTAGGTTTATCAGAGCAATAGCTGTGCACTAGAAAGCAATTGGCAATTTCTGATTTTAGGATTTTCTGTTTATTGTTTTGTTTTGTTTTGGACCACACCTGACAGTGCTCAGAGGTTACTCCTGACTCTACTCAGAAATAGTCCCTGGCAGGCTCAGGGGACCATATGGGATACAGGGGATCGAAGCTGGGTATGTCCTGGGTCGGCTGCATGTAAGGCAAATGTCCTACTACTGTGCTATTGCTCCGGCCCCTCTTTTTTTTTGATTCTTAAAAACTGCCAAATTATTGGGGCCAGAGCAGTGGCGCAGTAGTAAGGCGTTTGTCTTGAACATGGCTGACCTAGAATGGACCTCGGTTAGGATCCCCTGGTGTCCCATATGGTCCCCCAATCCAGGAGCGATTTCTGAGAGCAGAACCAGGAATAACCCCCTAAGCATCACTAGGTGTGGCCAAAAAAAAAAAAGGTGCCAAATTACAGAAATAGGGCTTTATGCTGCACGTTGAGCAACATACTCCTTTTTAAGGGCCACTTTTGAATACAGTTTCATGTCACGTTAGGCTCCAAATAGCAGTTCAGGCTTTTTTGTACACTATCCATGTGCATAAATTAAGCCCGACTCACTCATTTTGGCATAAATTTAATAACATTTAGATACACAAGGTTGAGTAGACTTTCAGGACTGCTGAGTGTAGGTTTCCTAAGCTTGATATTTTCAGTCCTTGGTGTTGCAGTGCTCTAACCCTGGGCCCATTTATCTTTGGGATAAGAAAGAATAGGGACTAATAAAAATGTTTTTATGTAAATAGTTGATGAACATGCATTCTTTAGATTTTCAACTGTAGACTGATTGTTAGAACTCCTGGGAACTACTTTAAAATGCAGTGCTAAAGATTAGAGCGAAGTACAGATAGGGCATTTGCCTTGCATATGACCAACTCAGGTGATATCCCTGATACCGTCTATGTTCCCCTGAGCCTGCTAGAAATGATCTCTAGAGGTATAGTAAGGCCTGAGCGACACCAGATGTGGCCCTAAAGCCAAAATAAAATTTAAAAAGTTCTCAGTATTTTGGATGGCTAGCATTTCAGAAATAGGCTATTATGTATTTCTTTTGTTTTTATTGATGAAAAGTCGATAACGCATATAATACTTAAGCAGATCTTTATAATTATGACTGGGTACAGATATCCAGTCAAGACTGCCATATGAGTTCTCACTCAAAATTTTGTTTTGGAGAGCCGCAGTGAGAGCACAGCAGTAGGGCATTTGCCTTGCATGCAGCCAACCCAGGACGGACCCCGGTTCAATTCCTGGCATCTCCTATGCCGCCCCCCCCCCCCGGACTCTGCCAGGAGCAATTCCTGAGCTCAGAGCCAGAAGTAACCCTGAGCGCTGCCGGGTGTGGCCAAAAACCAACCAGCCAACCAATCAATAAATAAAGTTAAAAAAATTAATAAAGTAGTTTCTTTTGGGGGCCAGAGCAATAGCAGAGCAGGTAGGGTATTTGCCGTGCACAATCCCCAGGATCCCTTACGATCCCTGAGCCCATTAGGAATGATTCCTGAGCACCACCAGGTGTGTCCCCAAAACAACAAAAACAAAATATTTCTTTTGGCTTTTGTATTCTAACCTCTTTCACAAAGGAGTACAGATAGAATTAAAACATTTTCTTAGAGTGGTAATTGTAAAGCCTTTCTTTACTGAAGGGCTTTCAGAACTGGTGGTTTTTGTTTGTATCATTATTTCAAACCTTAGGCATGGTTTGAACCATTCCTGACAGTTCTAGGAAGCAGTTCCCAGCTCTGCTCAGAAAACCATGTGGTACCAGGTATTAACCTGAGTCATTGCATGTAAAATAAATGCCTTAACCCTCAATGTCTATCCCCAAACTACTATGTATCTTAAAAATGGAGCTAATACCTGAAGCAGAACGGAATCAAAGTTATGGCTGATTAGAGTTCATTGGTGTTTCCATATTCAAATCAGATACCTAATCACCGGAGAGGAATTAGACTTTACTTTTATTTTAGCATATTTGTATTAAATACTTTTTATTAAATTTATATACCAAATTATCATAGATTCTTAAAAAGCTTTTTTGGGGGCTTGGGTCACACCCAGCAACCCTCCTGGCTCTGCACTCAGAAATCACCCCTCAGTGGCTCCGGGGACCATGAACCTGGCCCATCTGGGGTTGACCTTGTGCAAGGCAAACGCCCTACCACTGTGCTATTGCTCTGGCCCCTGATTCTTATAAATCTTTTAAGCGCTTACCAAAATAGTAGACTTTGATTAAAAGCCATCAATATTCCACATCTGGCATTATTTTATTTGTAGCTATTTCTGTTCTGGCAAGTGTGTGACCAAGAACAGTTCAATATTTTATTTATGGAAGACTCTAAAAACTTGTTTCTTTCATTTGAAAATATTGTTTTGTTGACATTTTCCAAAAAGTTGAGGCCTGTCTTCACAGACAAGTAGAGACCATCTGCTGACATAGTCCTTATATTTCTTTCCATTCTTCATTACTTATCTATGATCTGCCTTTTGGCTTATTGGGACAATTGATAAATTCAGTTAACAGGTGAAAAAAAATTTGATAAGCCCCAAATCCTTACAAATTTTTCTTTAAATTGTACCTATTTTGCACTGAAATGAGCACTGTAGTATGGCACTTGCCTAGCATGCAGCTGACCTGGAATCTATCCCTGGTTCCTCTTATGGTTTCCCTGAGCCCACCAACAGTGACCCCTGAGTTCTGCTACCTATGGCCCAAAACCCCCAAACAAAACTTACCTATTTTATGTTTGTATTGGGCACTGCTGTCGGACATTAAATTTGAGAATACGTTTGAGTTTTAGAACTGCATTCTGCTTTACATGTGCTAGGTACAGTTTTTCATAAACCAAGTGAATAATTTCTGCTTCATATTTCAATTTTAGCTTTAATTTTACTAGCAATAAACAATGTTCATTGTACGTTCTCATCTTTTAGGCCAAGTTGTAATTGACAAAAATCCAGGAATTACCTCAGCAGTAAATAAAATCAACAATATTGACAATACATACCGAAATTTCCAAATGGAAGTCTTATCTGGAGAGAAGAACATGATAACCAAGGTATGGGCAATTTTATTGTCTTCTGTGTACATATCAAGATTAATCATAATGATGGTTAAAAATACAATTTGTCTTATTGATGAGTATGTAGAATATGATATATTAGTACAGGCAATATTAATGAGTGCAAATTTGATTCCAACATAATTAAGTGTATAGTAACATTTTGCAGCTTTAATTACATACATCCTTTGACCCAGGATTCCATTTATAGGTTATTCCAAGGATACAGTTGGACATAATTATAATTATGTATTACTTGGGTCTTCTCACCATTTTTTCAACAGTAAGTGAAAGAATGGAAATTACCAAAATGTTCATTGATAGAGATTTTATTAACTTGTATTATATTACAATGGTTGTTTGAAATAGAGTTGATTTGCTTTTCTGATAAAAAAGTGCAGAGTGTCTGGAGAGATGGTACAGCAGGCAAAGTGCTTGTCTTGTACCTGTCCGAACCAGGTCAATCCCCTGAGCCCCATCAGGAATGATCTCTGATCCCTGAGCAGAGCCAGGAGTAAACCCTGGCCACATCTGGGTGTGGCCTAGAAAAAAACAAATAAAAAAATTGCTTTGCATAAAGATTGTTTTGGGATTATACCCAGTGGTGTTCAGGGCTTACTCTTGGCTTTGTGCTCAGGTCACTCATTCCTGGTACTGCTCGGGGGACCAAGTGATGCCAGGGATTGAACCTGCGTTTGCCACATTTAAGACAAAGGCCCCACTCACCATCCCAGTACTATCCAGTACTATTTTCGGGCCCCCACAATATTACACAGCCCGAAGAGAGGACTGCAACTGAAAAGTGCATCTGCCAGCAAGCACCACTGCCAAATGAGTCTAACCCCTGTGTGCATAAGAACCCACAAGATAATGGTGGTATAGTTATTAATATGCTCCTTTTTTTTTTTTTTTTTTTTTTTTTTTTTGGTTTTTGGGCCACACCCGGCACTGCTCAGGGGTGACTCCTGGCTGTCTGCTCAGAAATAGCTCCTGGCAGGCACGGGGGACCATATGGGACACTGGTGTTCGAACCAACCACCTTTGGTCCTGATCGGCTGCTTGCAAGGCAAACGCCACTGTGCTATCTCTCTGGGCCCTTAATATGCTTCTTAAGAAGATGAAGTAGCAAGAAATGATTGGATGCTTGAAGTCAAGCTTTTGACTCCATAACTGATGCTCGATCAGTCATCCCTGTAATACCAAGTCCTCACTGCCTACTGCTTGTATATAATGTATAAAGTCTTATATGAGACATTAAGATTTGAAGGTGAATTCTTTGATAGAATTTAGCTTATCTCGGGCCAGAAAGAGAGCACAGCGGTAGGGTATTTGCCTTGCATGCAGCTGATCCAGGATGGGTGATGGTTTGAATCCCAGCATCCCATATGGTCTCCGATGCCTGCCAGGAGCGATTTCTGAGTGCAGAGCCAGGAGTAACCCATGAGCACCACCAGGTGTGACCCAAAAACAACCAAAAAAAAAAAAATTTAGCTTGTCTCAGCTGACTCTAGGGCATATCATTTAGGTTTACACCCAGTTGAACACTGTCCATGTTCTTCACATGATAATGTCTTTTGTGACTGATTTCCTAAATCAATTAGTCTATTCTTTAAACATTATATTAATGCTATATATATGTTCATATATATATATATATATATATATATATATATAAGAATTTATTGTGTCTGTGTTTTTGTTTGTTTGGGTTTGTGGCCACACTGGCTGTGTTTAGGGCTTACTCTTAATTCTGTGCTCAGGGCTCATTCCTAGTGGGATTCTGAGGAACGTACATGATGCTAGAGACAGAAAGCAGATCAGCTGCGTATCCTACCCACTCTACTATTTCTGTGACCCCTCTGTAATTTCTTTGCTTCAAACAAAATCATATTTAAGTTTAGAAGTTCGTGTAACTTTTTAAGTATTCTCTCTTTCAGTGTATCCCCCTCTGCAGTCAAAAGATGAAACTTTGTAACTATCTCAGGGTGACTGAATTAAAAATGTGTATTAATATTTTTTAAATATTCTTGAAAGTGAATTTGTCTGAAAGCAATGCTGGCTAAGGGAGTGAGATTCGAAGAGAATGTAATAAAATCAGAACACAAAATATCTTTTAAAAAAAAACAAGCAAACCAGGATCTGTGTTTTATAAGAAGCTTTTAAAAAGGAGTAACATCCTTTTTAAGAAATGTATCCCCAAACACCTGATTATAAACCTAACGAGACTTTAAATGGTATAAATTTGAAGATACATTCCAATTTTGAGACTTTACCAGTATGGCCAGAGCATCTAATGAGGTTGAGAGGAAAAATAGCATCGTCAAATTGGGAATTAAGGTTGATAAAAGCAGAATGTGGGTGTATCTTGGTCAGATTTACGAAATTTAGAAACTTTAATTCATTAAAATAAAGGGCTGAAGATGGTGGTTGAGGCTGTATTTTATGACTATTTGTAGTTTTGTGTTTCTATTTCTCTGATAGGGCCTAAAGAAGTGGTACAGTCTTAATTTTGTTGAATATTTTGTGTGTGTATACATGTCATATATATGTATATATTTTAGTTTATTGATAAAAACTCAGATTTGGGGAAATATGAATTTATTTTAAGTAAAGCAAGGTAGTTTTTATTTAAACTTACTTAGAAAGATGTGAGGGGTGAAAAGAAGAATGCGTTCAAGAGAGCGCACAGCTTCTCCAGATTGTAAAAAAGCTTGTAGAGACAGAGATAAGCGACAGAGGAGGGAGAAAACAGTCTTAAAGAAGCAGCCAAGGAAAAAGATTTGTTTTGTACACTGTCTATAATGTAGACATGAAAGTTGCAGTCTAAGAAAATGTCTAGAAAGATCAAAATTAGGCCAAAGAGATAGGACAGTGCTTAAGGTACTGGAGTTATACATGGTTGACTGACACTTCATGTGATTCCCTAAGCATCCTCAGGAGTGAGCCCTGAACAGAGCCAGTAGTGATGTCTGAGGACAGACAGCCAGGGATGGCCCAAACGCTTTGTCCCCAGAAAGCAAAACATCCAGAAATTGAGACACAGCACACATAATCATGCTTCTCTCCTCTTATGAGCTGAAAAGTATTAAGGTGGAAAGCTTGTTTGTTGTATGAAGTGCTATAGACAATTTACCTTACCTACCATGTTATCTACCAGTTTTCTACTATATAGATAATGTGTTTCAAATTAGTTACCCCACTCTGCAACAGGACACTGGCCTCTGTAAAACTCCTCACGTGACTTGGGAGTCATTGTACAGCTTTTTCGGAGAGAGAGTTATCTTTGAGAAAGCATGACATTACTCGGCCTCATGTATAAACAGCAGAATTCTAATTAAAATATCATTGAACACGGCTAATTTTTAAAATAATAGTAAATGTATAGCTGGATCATATGGGAACTCAATTTCCAGCTTTTTGAGGAATCGCCATATTGTTTTCCACGAAGGCTGGACTAAACGGCATTCCCGCCAGCCGTGAATGAGAGTTCCTTTCTCCACATCCCTGCCAACACTGACTGTTCTTGTTCTTTGTGATGTGTGCCAGTCTCTGTAGTGTGAGATGGTACCTCATCGTTTTGATTTGCATCTCCCAAATTAGTGATGTGGAGCATTTTTTTTTACGTGTCTTTTGGCCATTTGTATTTCTTCTTTGAGGAACACAAAAATACAATTTAAAAATTCCTTCTTCACACCTATGTTCATTGCAGCACTATTTACAATAGCCAGACTCTGGAAACAAGCAAGATGTCCCTCAACAGAGGAATGGCTAAAGAAACAGTGGTACTTATACACAATGGAATATTATGCAACTGTTAGGAGAGATGAAGTCATGAAATTTTCCTATATGTGGATGTACATAGAATCTATTATGCTGAGTGAAATAAGTCAGAGGGAGAGAGATAGACACAGAATAGTCTCACTCATCTATGGGTTTTAAGAAAATTTAAGGACATTATTGTAGTAATGTCCAGAGACAATAGAGATGAGGGCTGGAAGGACTAGCTCACGATATGAAGCCCATCACAAAGAGTGGTGAGTGCAGTTAGAGAAATAACTTCACTGACAATATGGTGACAATGTCATTGAGAGAAGTAGAATAGAATGCCTATCTTGAATACAAGTGGGGATGGGGGAGGAGGATGTTGGAGGGCATTGGTGGTGGGAACGTTACACCGGTGAAGGGAGTGTTCTATTTATGACTGAAACCCAATTACAATCATGCTTATAATCATGGAGCTTAAATATTATATATTAAAAAAGTAATTGTAGGGGCCAGAGAGATAGCACAGCGGTAAGGCATTTGCCTTGCATGCGGAAGGATGTTGGTTCGAATCCGGACATCCCATATGGTCCCCCGAGCCTGCCGGGGACGATTCCTGAGCTTAGAGCCAGGAGTAACCCCTGAGCGCTGCCGGGTGTGACCCAAAAACAACAAAAACAAAACAAAAAAGTAATTGTAAATGTAAATGTGTTTGTAGATAAGGTACACAGCCCAATACGTAAGACTAAGCAGATGAACTAAAACTTAATACCTTTTATTTTTTTAGGTTCGAGAAAACAATTACACCTACGAATTTGACTTTTCAAAGGTCTACTGGAATCCTCGTCTCTCTACAGAGCATGGTCGTATCACAGAACTTCTGAAACCCGGGGACATCCTGTTAGACGTGTTCGCTGGGGTTGGGCCCTTCGCCATCCCAGCAGCAAAGAAAAACTGTACCGTGTTGGCCAATGATCTCAATCCCGAATCTCACAAGTGGCTGCTGCACAACTGTAAATTAAATAAAGTCGGCCAAAGGGTCCAGGTTTTTAACTTGGACGGGGAAGACTTCCTCCGAGGACCGGTCAGAGAAGAGTTAGTGCGGCAGCTGGGGCCACTGTCCGAGGAAAGCAGGTGCTCGGTGCACATCGTCATGAACTTGCCGGCCAAGGCGCTGGAGTTTCTCGGGGCTTTCAAAGCCCTTCTGGACGGGCAGCCGTGCAGCCCCGAATGCCTTCCCACCGTCCACTGTTACAGCTTCTCGAAAGAGACTGACCCTGCGAAGGATGTCCGGCAGCGGGCGGAAAATGTCTTGGGGGTCTCTTTGGAGACATGCAGCTCCGTCCACCTGGTACGGAATGTGGCCCCGAACAAGGAGATGCTCTGCATCACCTTTCGGGTTCCTGCTGCTGTGCTGTTCAAAAACCAGACCCGACAGCAAGGTAATTTCTTGGGAATTAAATTTTACTAAATTTGGTTTAGGTTAACTAAATTCTTGTTTTATTTTTTTTTCTTTGAGGTTTTTTTTTTTGGGGGGGGGGGGTCACACCTGGTAGCATTTAGGGGTTACTCCTGGCTCTGCGCTCAGAGATTGCTCCTGGCAACCTCAAGGGGACCGTCTGGGATGCCAGGGATCAAACCTAGGTCCGTCCTCAGTCAGCCATGTGCAAGGCAAGCACCCTACTACTGTGCCATCACTCCAGCCCCAAGGTTAACTAAATCAATTCTAGTTATTGCAGGTTAAGACCTTTTTGCCATTCATTTGTGACAGATCTTCCCAGTTTTACAGATTTTCATGTGATAAGCTATTATAGACTATTTCATTTAAATAATCTAAAGAAATGTCTAATTTTATGTCTAAGTTGAATGCTTTAAATTCTTTAAAATACCTTATTTGCTTTGTAAAAATATTATACAATTTTTAAGTGTTGGGGATGGTGGCCAACCTGCTGTGCTCCTGAAGTTACTCTCAACAGTTCTTGAGAGAGCCATCTGGGGTTCCAGGGAACGAACCTGGGTTGGCCCTAGGCAAAGCAATCACCCTACCTGCAGTATTATCTCTCCAACCCCAAAGGTAAGTATTTTGACTAATAGATTTTTCTGGATTTGTTACAGAGAATCATGAAGACCCACCTCTTAAACGCCAGAGGACAGAGAAGTCCTTTTCAGAAGAAAAAGTACCAGCTGCTCCAGTCATTTAATTGAAAATGTTCTTTATTTTCAAACTGCATTTTTACATAAACATAATTTGTAGATTTTATAAAATTTTAGCAGTTGCTTTATTATTGAATCTTTATCTTAAGCATCTATTATATGGATTGTTAAATGAAAATTTAACCAAAATAAATCTGTTAAATATATTTTATTCTACATTTTAAAATTACAGTTGTGTAATTGAATATAGCTATTATTTTAGTCAATATAGCCAGATGTAGCATTAAATAATTAACGATGGTGGTGGATAGAGATGGATGGATTGAGGGATTTTTCTCTGCCACCCCAGGCCACGTGGCTCCGCAACCACCATCCAGCTGGCGGGTCCCAGGTTTAGGTGATCGGGGCGGAATCAGACTCATCCAGAGACAGGCATCAGGAAGCATCAACTTTATTCATGCCCTATTCACCACATGTGTGTGGCCTATATCATAACCTTTCAAGCACAGCAATTCTTAGCTAGCCCTGCATCTTAACTCCTTTCAGCCATCTTCCCTTTCACCTCCATGCTGGCCAAAAACCAAAAGGGCAGAGCCCCAAAAAGGCCCGAATCCCCTGGGTCAAAGGCTTTTATCTACCTTTTCCAAGACCCCTCCCAGGAATGGGCGGGGTCTTGCAGGTAAGGTCAAGTTACCTAGGGAAAAAGGGTGGGGGATGAGCCTTCATTGTCTATCCCTGGGGGGAAAAATCTTGGTTTGGAGCCACATCCAGGAGCACTCAGGGGTTACTACTGGCTCTGTGCTGAGAAATCACCCCTGACAATCTCAGGATCATAGGGATTGAACCTGGGTCTGCCACGTCCAAGGGGCCCCACCTGCTGTGCTATCACTCCGACCTGAGGGAGTTAAAGTTTCTTGAAGGTAGCTAATTGAATGCTAATGAGGAAAATACTAATAACACTTTGCACTCCTCTTTAACTGAACAATGTAGCTAGATTTTATATAATTCCTCCTACACCCACACTATGAAAGTCGATTTCTTTGGTTTGTTTTTTTTGTTGTTTTTTTTTTGGTGGGGCCGTTATTTCGGGGCCGCACACTCCTATGTTAGAAATTGAACCCAAACCTCCTCTATGCAAAACATGAACTTTTCAGTCCATAAAGTAATCTCACTGGCTCTATAAAAGTTAACTTTTTAAATAAGATTATTTAAATCACTAATAGGCAAAGTATGCCCACAGGCCAAATCTAGCTTTTTATGTTTTTTTTTTTTTTAATAAAGCAAGTAACCTGAGAAGGTTCCTTACATTTTTTTTCTTTATATTTTAAAAGAGTAGTATTTTGTGACATGGAAATTATATAAATTTTGAATAAATGAAACTTATCCTGCCATTTTTTAAATTCAAGAAGTTTTCATCATGTAAAAGCAGGATTGACACAACAGATTGACAACACAGACTGGATACGATTTTCTTCATTTCATATGGCTGCTCAACACAATGAATCACTGATGAGTTAGAATTCGACAGCATTTTGAGTGGCATATATATATATATATATATATACAGTAGTTTTATATCACTGGGTTATGATATGTCATTAATACCAGATCAGTGTCTCAAAACAAGGAAAAGTGAATTTATGAAGGTTGGACTTAGGGGAAACAGAATGTGAATTTTTTTGGGGGGAGGTCATACCTGGCAGCACTCAGGAATTACTCCTGACTCTGTGCTCAGAAATCGCCCCCCGGCAGGCTCAGGGGACCATATAGGAAGCTGGGATTTGAACCACAGTCCTGCATGCAAGGCAAACACCCTACTGTTGTGCTATCTCTCTCTGGCCCTGAATGTGGACTATTTTGATAGAGAATTAGTAACATCTATATCAGCACTAAAACAATATATGTTGACATTACCAAAAGAAGCTTATAATACCATGTTAAATGATAGTATTTTAAAGCACTCATCACAATATTTCTGTCAAAAAATATTCTGTCAAATATTGTGTCCCCCCCAAATGATTTAATTTAGCCTATTTTTTCAAAACTTATGGCACATAAAGTGAGAGGTTGTACAAGTGAGTCTCTCCTCCCCTAGGGGGGTAAAATTATTTTGGGGCCATACCTGGCAGTGCTCTTGAGTCATTCCTGGTGGTGCTGGGGGAGGACCATATGAAATGCTGGGAGTTGCTTGCAAGACAAATGCCATACCCACTACGTTAGAGCCCCCCTAAAAAAATTTTAAATGTTCCAGGGTTAGGGAACTAGCTCAACTGGCTGCAGCATAAATTTTAAGTGCAAGATTCCTGGCACTTCATGATCCACTGAGCACTGCAAGGAACAGCCCTGATCACTGAGCTGGCCGGAACCCCATAGTCACCAGCTGTAGCTCAGAAACAGAAAAAAGAGTCCAGGACATATGAATTCTCCCAGTAGCCATCACTCTTTTGCTTTCAGATCTCAAAATTACTCACTATTCACGTGATACCCTCCTCAGCTCTCAAATTAAAAACTTAAAAAATCGTGCAAATCAAGAGGTTTAGATGTTCATGCTTGCTTTAAAGCTCACCTCTGTAACTGTCCTGGTCGTCCAGGACATATGGAACCCAAAATCTGGGTATCTAAAGATGTCCCTCTCCAGAAACAACAGGAGTTATTCTTTCATCTCAGCAGTGGAGTTGGCAGGTGCGCCTGTGCCAATGGTGGAGCTGAACACAGGGCTGGCAGCCTTTTTGAGAGTGCTGAATATTTATTATACTGCTTTATGATACAAAATGCGGAGAGTAATGCTGAGCAGAAGGGTTTAGATGTAGATTATCTGGTTATTCAGCATGTCCAAAACTGAAATTAATACTGCAGACGTCACTTTACAGTGCTTGTGTTTTGCCACACGGAGATGGTCCCTATTGGGAAAGAGCAGACTGGTCCTAACCCTGAAGAGGAGATTGCAGAGAAAAGAAAGATTTCACAGAAGAAACTGAAGAAACAGAACATATAGCTCAGAATTAAACGAAACAAAAATAAATGCAAAATCACTTTTCTTAAACATAGAAATATAAGACCTATTCCATTACAAATTAGCTGCGAATATATTTTTTGAGGTCAGGTTATTGGAGACCTTTGTGCAATTACCAAAATCGCAGATTTCAAAATCTATATATAATTGAGTTTTTACGTAATTTGAAATAATTAATATTCAAGTAGTTATTAGGCAAAAACAGGGAAAGCAGTTTTTCAACTGATGAATATGCAGTTAAGAATCATGCGCCAGATCTGAAGATATTTGAAGAAGGTATTTGTGCAAAATGAAGTTTTAATGTTACATGTAAAATCTCATTACAGATAACCATGATCATTCACAACTGATTATAAACTTTTTAAATAACTGAGTTCATGTAAGGTGAAAGACTTAAAGCTTTTTATCCTTCTAAAAAAAGAACTCGTGAAAATATGGGTAACTTCATCAATCTCTATTTCTATTTACTCAACTGTCACAAGTTATCTTTCAAGGTATGTAATAATCTAGAGCTTTACAATTTGGTTCTCCGAACAAAATATGAAAAAAACATAGGTAAAATATTTATTAAAATACAAGTTTCAGAATTTATTTGCCAACTCATGTGCAGGCTATTTCCACAATAGTAAGAGTGGGTTCAAAATAAGTTCTGAAAGCCTTTGAAATTTTAAATGGCTCATTCCATTAAAATATATCATTCTATCCTACAATCACCTATAATTTATTCACTGTGAACAAGTACTAGTATTTCTGTTTTAAAGACTGAACTTCTTTAGCAGTTGACTATACAAAGTCTTCGCCCTTAGTCCAATGCTCTCCACAGTTCTCTGAAAAGTTACACAGATTGTACTTACAATGCTAACTCTGAGAAATAGGATGCAGCCTACCAGCACAGAAAGACTAGACTTAGATTTTTTTTTTTTTTAAGGATGTGGTCTAAATCCTGGATTTTACTAACTTAAGTATTTGATCTTCTCCGACTCAGTTATTCAGTGCCTGGGCTTTCTCGACTATCAAAGATGACCAGGAATACTGTACAACAAATGAAGATGAACTCAAATTAGTATTTACTTTGTCAAGGTGGAGCTAGCTGTTTATTATATGTAGATATTTCACCTTGATGTAACCAAACACAAATACTTTTTCATATAACTTTTTTCTAATAAATAAAACATCCGGTCTAATAGAAATCTGATAGGAAAATCTTTAATTTTCTTGTGAATCATTGTGAATCTATGTCCACTGGTCTTAAGTAACAGGCCCAAACCACTCCAATCTATTCATATCTAAATTCTTTATGCAAAATATTGGGTATACTGAAATTCTGGGAAGCTTTAACAAAAACTACCTCAGAATCTATAATTCACACACAGGGGTATCTTGTTTAAAATTAATCCATTCTAGTTTCCAAAGGTTCAACAAAAAATGAGCTCATATTTGCTGTGAAAGGTGCCAATTATTTTTCAGATTTTATTAACTTTTTGAACTTGTCACTGAAACACTAAAGCAGGTTACTAGCCTGTCTATTTTAGTCTGAGTGGCTCAGAGCTGGTAACTAATTCCCTGATGAAGGATCATCTCACTCTTCATTGCTCAAAACATGCACTAAATCCACTTGAATATTGAGAGCAACACTATCATAGAACAGATTTTTAACTGTTACAACTTGCAGCTAGAGGAACTTGACCAGGAACTACTCTGGTCAACTAGTAAGACTTTTGGAGGGGGAATAAAGGAGTATTTTATGAGAAGAAATAGACTTGGATATTAGCACTAAACGTATTCAAAATGGCATATGTGTTTGAATAAAGCATGTAATAAGAAAAAAAAACAAATAGCCCATAAATCTTAATATAATACCTAGTTTTATTTTTGTTAAGATTTTACAGGTTTGTCAACCTCAAAATACTAAGTGATTTGTTCATGTCTTCTATCACGAAGCTTTAGCTTCAGTTCTCAGTAAAAAATAAATCTTTTTCACAAATAGTTATCCACTCTAATCCTCAGCTTACTACTGAATTTTTTCTTTATAAATATCTTAAGAGCCATTTCTAGTAGCACTGTAGTCCAGCTGCACATGGCTATCGTCTTACAGGTATGATTCCTTGTTGGGCTTCGAGGTCCAAAACACATTAAGGAGACGTAAAAAAGAAAGTTAACTGGCCTGCCAAAAAAGCCCACTGAATGCATCCTGCAGTGCTCTGCGACAGGCAAGAGAAGAAGTATAGCCTCCTGCAAGGTCCTGGGGTGAAGCGGCTCTCACGTGGTTTAAATACCTAAAACAAAACAAAACAAAAAGTATAGTAGTATTGGTAAAGAAACGACATATAGGTTGGGTTTGTTTTATAAGACAATAGTAAAAGTGATTACATTTTAAACGGGAATTCTGAGATAGAAATGTCCAGAATCCTTTATTTAATCCATTAAAGACCCCTTTTATTTAACACTGTGGTTACAAAGTTGTTCATGATTGAGGATCAGACTTACAATATACACCACCCTTCACCTATGAATATTTCCTGTCACCAATGTCCCCAAGTCCCTAGTTCCTTTCCCCTGCCCTCTAACTGCCTCTGGGACATACATTTTTTTCTTTCACTCTCTCCTTTATCTCTCTCTGTCTCCCTCTTTCCCTGTCCTCCCCGCCCCCCCCATAGTCACTATCATTTGCACTATTGTTAATAAAAAGGTATTGTGCATACCACTTTATCTCCATTCAACACCCAGTTCTTGTCCACAGTGATCAGTTCCAACTATTGTCACAGGGGTCCCTTCTCTACCCCAACTGCACTGCTCCACTATGGCCTCTGTGTAAAAAACTTCCTACCATGGACTGGTCCATCTGGCCCTCATCTCTATTGCTTCTGGATATTATTTCCATACTATCTTCCTTTTTTCTTATATCCCACAAATGATGTCTATCCCTCTCCCTATGACTATTTTCCCTCATCAGAAAATTCCATATCCACCCATGTACAAGCAAATTTCATGACTTCATTTTTTCTTCTAACAGCTGCGTAGTAGTCCACTAGGTAGATGCACCAGTTTCTTTAGCCACTCTTACGTACTTGGGTTGTTTCCAGATTCTGGCTATTGTTAAGAGGGCTGTGATGAACACAGAACAGAGGGCCTTTCTGTGTTGTATTTTTGGGTTTTTAGGGTATATCCCCTAGGAGTGATATGTAATCATACTGGAGGTTAATTTCTAATTTCTTGAGAAATATCCATATTCTTTACCCAAAAGGTTGTCCAGATATTTTTTAAAAAGGATATTGCCTTTTAAAAGGAAATATACCAAACAGACACAAATTGCTAGATTAGTGCCAAATTATAAAACAAATTAAGAGCTATAAACAGGTCTGAAAGGTTTCAAAAATAGTATTATTAAAATGTTCTCTATTCCCAACTTTCAGAAATAACTTGTTTTGCTGTCTGCCATTTAGGGGTGCCTACCTGCTAACCCTCCTTTCTGGCATAGTTTTTAATAAATGAATATGCAATCCTGCAACACTACTTATTCCTCTTATGGTCTCACACATTTTGAATATTTTACCAAAACTTTTTAAACAATTACCCAAACAAATGGAGAGGAAGAACAAAAACACACGAACTTCAAGATCATAAAACTCTATTGTCTTGGCCCTTGCAGGAAAGGAAACCAAAAACTACAAGTTCAAGAAATCTCTGAAATGGAATCTTGGCTCAAGGAATGTGCAGCGGAGATTCCTTTCCTTGAACCACACGTATGATTTAGTAATGAAAACATTTTACCTTGACAAAGGTAGACACAGAGGCCTAAAAACCAAGCAATCTAAGTCAAAGAGGGGCAACTTGTTAGCATGACGACAGGAACTGCAGGAAAACAAATATTTCCGGTTTTGCTATAAGGTCTAGTTTAAGAAAACGCTTTGTTTCTTTGGGCTTCAGGAAGTCAAGGAGTTGCACCCGCCTTAGAATTTACGGCTGATATAGCAAATGAATAAATCAGGTACCAGAACACTTTAATAACTTGGAAACTTTTCGACTTATTCATTGAAACTTCCTGTGTGTCAAAGTCTTGATGCATGAACAACTTATTATTTCCAACATAATAACAGGCCTGTTTTTCATTAGTATCCATGTTTAATAAGCTTATGTGATTTAAAAAATAGATGTAGCAATATGAGAAGCCAAACAGAGTAGTCAAAGTAAGATGCACATAGCTCTTGGAATAAACTATAATTTATTCACCTCGCCACAAATCAAGGTATTAAAGCTATCCTTTGCCTCTCTATCAAAGATGAAAGGGGACTGGGGGAAGAAATGTCTAAATTTATGGAGCAATTATCTCCAAATCTTTGTTACTATGTAACTTAAAAATATGTGAGTATACATCTTCAGGACGTATATCATAAATATCTGAAAAGTATTTAAACGGGGGACATAAAATATCTAAATAAAAATAATCAATTTTAATATTTTCTCCATAGAACTAACTCATCTTCTATCTGTGATGGGATGTGTTCTATTAGAAATATTAAGGGATTAAAACTGGGTTTCACTAAACCTACACACAGCCAAAATGGAGCTGTTGTTTTATTTCCAAAGCTACAGTAATGTATCAACTGTGAAGATGGTGATGTGTGAGAATGTACAATATCCACAAACCAACCAGAAACAGCACAGTTTCATTGGAACTCTAGAACTCATACAGATGATAAGTGATATTTTTACAAACGAGTGATATGCTTCATTCCTGATGGGAGTATCTAGCATATTTGCATCTACATACTAGAGAATTAATTCATCATGTCTCCTTCCTCAGTCCCTATTTTAAAAAAGCAGCCAACTGTTGTAAATGAAAATTGCTTCTCATGGCTGTAATATGCACCACTGCGCAAGCTAGCTGTTTTGATTCATGATACTTTGGTGCAACGTACTTCTGGGAAAGTTGAGTCATACCCGCTCTGGCTTGGCACTCCACGCATAAAATTGCAGTGTACATACAGCTTTTTATATGTTAGCCTTAGAAACATAAAACAGCTACAGAGCTGGCAGGAAAACATGGGACCACCAGTAAAATATCCAAAATGGTTGCATCTTTTAATTTATGACTATGCACTGTTTCCATAAGAGTATATAAAATAGTTCACTTTTTTTAATAGGTAAATGTAATAAGCAGGCATATTCACTGATGTCACAAATGTGTAAAAAAAAGTTTATTTAAAATGATTAATTAGTGTTTGAAATAGCATTTCTTCAACGGTCATAATCCAGAGCAATGAGCAAATATTTTAAAGTTTGAGTCGTTAATGCTAAGCTGTAGATTCTCACTGCCAAAATCAGGTCACTTAAATTTTCTTTGCATAGCATTGAAGAAAAAGCATTTTCCTTCTCACAATTATGTTCATTAAACTCGTCTGTGAGTACAGTTCTTTAAAGAGACTTTACTTACAACTGCTGTTTTTGATCGCTATGATTGTACAAAACAGCTGCTATTAAAAGTTCAACCCACTTGCAACATGGCAATCTACAATAATTGCAATTTTTTAAATATGCCTTAAGGTGAAATTTATATACAAAGGTGTAAAGCTATAATTCCAAAATCTTATAAGTCTTAATTCTGTGTATCAATTATAAACCAATAAAATTCTACTTATTCATACCTGTGTTGTCCTAATTCTTTTATGACCAGGACATTTATCACTTGATAAGATTCCTGAAGTTTTGGACAGAGAACATTATCACTTTATATGTTCTTTTATACAACAGAATGAAGAGGTTTTGCCAGATATTTCCAAAAGTCAAGCTCTGTAAGCTTTTGGAAACTGAAGGTAATTACTCTATTTAGTCAATCTCAAAACGTTTCTGGTTTTCAAGGGTTTATTTAATCTCATAAGCAGAAATCAGGAAAGACAAAAAGAGGTTTGCTTATTTTGGTACCTCTGCCTTATTTTTACTGAAAGCAGACTAAACTAAAAGATGTTAAATTCATACTGTTGATTATTTTTGTAATAAAGCTTTTTTACAAAGCATGTTTTCAAAAGCATTTCTAAGATAATTCTTAATTCTTGTACAAAGAACATCATATGCCCTAACATACTCTATCTAAAATTGCTTTCCTTTGCCACTACCTATCATAATTATTTTAAAATATATTTTATATAAGATGAGGTGTGATAATTACACATAATTAAATATTATAAAACCATACTTTAAAAGTTGTCTATAAGGCTGGAGAGATAGCATGGAGGCAAGGCATTTGCCTTGCATGCAGAAGGTCGGTAGTTCGAATCCCGGCATCTCATATGGTCCCCCTAGCCTGACAGAAGCGATTTCTTTTTTTTTTTTTTTTTGGTTTTTGGGCCACACCCGGTGACGCTCAGGGGTTACTCCTGGCTATGCGCTCAGAAGTTGCTCCTGGCTTGGGGGACCATATGGGACGCCGGGGGATCGAACCGCGGTCCGTCTCCTAGGCTAGCGCAGGTAAAGCAGGCACCTTACCTCGAGCGCCACCGCCCGGCCCCCAGAAGCGATTTCTAAGCATAGAGCCAGGAGTAACACCTGAGCGCTGCCAGTTCGAATCCCGGCATCCCATATGGTCCCCCAAGCCTGACAGAAGCGATTTCTGAGCATAGAGCCAGGAGTAACACCTGAGTGCTGCCAGTTGTGACCCAAAAACAAAAACAAAAACAAAAAAAGGTTGTCTATAGACTCTGACTTTCTACAATTATCTTCTTCTTTTACATTTATTTAGAAGCTTTTGTTCCCAAAGAAAGTGGCTTAATTTACACTATATATTTTTTTTTTCATTCAACACAAGTGAGTTCCTCTAATATTACTTTTTCACTATTTCCCTTCCTCTGACATCTTCTATTTGACATCTGGCTGAAGTCTTGTACCTAGCCCATTTTATGCTATTCCACAATGTTTTTCCGTTCTCAGCTTGGTGCAGAGGGCCAAAGGGTGTAACTCAAAAGCAAGAGGCAACACACTCCCCTCCAGTCATATCCTGCTCACGATAAACCCTGAAACCTTTTGATAATCAAATAATCTAAGAATTTAAATTGAAATTAAAAAGTTCATATTGGTTTCCTTTACATAAAATATGATGGTGAGTGAACAACAACAAGCCACTTGCCTAATACGAGGCTGATCCAGGTTCAATCTCCAGCATCATATATGGTCCCCCAAGCACCACCAGGTCTGATATCTGAGTGCAGGGCCAGGAGTATCCCCTGAGCCTCTCTGGGCATGGCCCAAAATGAAAAACCAAAAAACTAACCTCATTAGCCCCCAAAGAGCCCCAAACCTGAACTCTTTCAAAGTACAAAACTTAGCCAAGAAACTAGACTTTCTTTTCCGGCTTGGCCACCTGCTATTTTCTTCCCATTGCAGTATGAAACCGTCATTATTAAACAGGCCGGCTCTATACAGATCTGCTTCCAATCTACAAAAGTCAAATTTAAATGTCATTGAGAGACATTAACCAGCTAGCTGATCTCAGCTGTAAAGATTGAGTTCTTAAATTCTATCAAAACTACAAAATATTTACAATAGCAATCTACCTCAGTGACATTTAAAAACAATTAGAGCAGCAATATTCTTAATACTGAAAAAGCTGAATCATTCGAAAACCTAAGTTTAGTACTCACGCATACTAATCACACTGTAGAGTGAACTCTGTCTTTTATTCTATAGAGGAAAATGGCGATAATCTAACATAAACAGAGAAAACATTGTCATTTAGACTACTACATAAAATTGTGAGGGAGTATAGTAAAAATGCATGGTTTTCTAAACACAACCAAAAGCATATCAAACTTCTACAGCCAAAATAATTTATCCAGTATTAAAAGTAATATTATGCTTCACTTCCCCTTCTAGGGGCCAAGGACCAAAGAGGTAGTAAAGAGATTAAAGTGCATTTCTTGGCACTGACACCATATGGCTTCCAGAATTGTCAGATAAAACCTTAGGGGGCCCCAAACACAATCAAGGTGACCTGGTAATCCGAGGTACCATCAGGCCCTTACAATGACACCCCTACGCTGCCCCCAAAGTAAGTGGTTAATTCCATTTTATGTAGTGTGATGGGGGGGGCATTTTGGGGCCACACTCTGCAGAAGTGGGGCTCTGCATTCAGAAATGGCTTCTGGCAGGTTCAGGGGACCATATGGGATGCCAGGGATCAAACATGGGTTGGCTGCATGCAAGGCAAATGCCCTACCCACTGTGCTATCACTGCAGCCCCCAATGTGATTTTTTTAACTATAAATTCCATACTGGTAATTGATTTTTATTACATACGTTTTAAAACATTTTTATATAGTCAGGCTCAATAATTGTTGTCCCAAGAGTAGGTAGTTGTAGAGACAAGAAAAACACAGAAGTCGTAAGTATGCAGCTCTCTCCAAAAAAAAATAATACTGGAGCCAGAGCGAGAACACAATGGTAGGGCGTTTGCCTTACACGCGGCCAACCTGGGACAGACCCAGGTTTGAACCCTGGCATCACATATGGTCCCCCAAGCCTGCCAGGAGCAATTTCTGAGAGCTGAGCCAGGAGTAATCCCTGAGTACAGCCAGGTGTAACCCCAAAACAACAACAGGGGCCAGAGTGGTGGCACAAGCAGTAGAGCGGTTATCTTGCATATGCTAACCTAGGACGAACCTCGGTTCAAACCCCCAGCATCCCATATGGTCCCCAAGCCAGGAGTGATTTCTGAGCACATAACAAGGGGTCCAGGCCATCACCGGGTATGGCCCAAAAAAACAAGAAATAAATAAATAAACAACACCTATATGTCAGACAGTTTTTTTTTGGGGGGGGGGGAATCAAACCCGGCAGCGCTCAGGAGTTATTCCTGGCCCTAAACTCAGAAATCGCTCCTGGCAGGCTCGGGGGGGGGGGTGGGGGGGGGACGACCATATGGGATGCCGGGATTCAAACCACCGTCCTTCTGCATCTAAGGCAAATGCCTTACCGCTGTGCTATCTCTCCGGCCCCAGTATGTCAGATACTTAATGAAACAAAATATTCTATATTTTATGGATCTTTTAATTCAACAGAAAAGAAAAATAATAATAAAAACTAAAAATGAAAAACTTGAGACTCTGGTTATATGTGGATAAAAAGGAAAACATGAGTAAATAAAAAAAAATAATGAGGGGCCGGAGACATGGCGCTAGAGGTAAGATGCCTGCCTTGCAAGCGCTAGCCAAGAAAGGACCACGGTTCGATCCCCCAGCGTCCCATATGGTCCTCCCAAGCCAGGGGCGATTTCTGAGCGCTTAGCCAGGAGTAACCCCTGAGCATCAAATGGGTGTGGCCCCCAAAAAAACGAAAAAGCAAAGCAGGATACAAAATGCATAGAAGTAAAAAATTCAGCAACTTAGATCTGTATAAGAAAAAGTTACAAAATTTAACACCTTAAAAGATCACTACCTGAGATGTTTCAGAAAGACAACAATTAAGGGACTGGAAATAGTACATTAGATAAGGCTCATATGAATGAGCTGACCCAATTTCAATCTATGCCACTGCTTTTGGTTCCAAGGACCCTGGCCACAGAGACAGGAGTAAGTGCTGAGCAGGACATGTTTGGTTCAACACACACACACATGAAGAGAAAAGTAAAGAAAATTAGACCACAAAAGTAAGACAGGGAAAAAGCAGCAAAGATGCTGAGTCTGAACTCAATCGCCACCACCACCACCAAAGCCACCACCATCACAGCAACTATAACAGAATACCAAATGGTCACAGAAATAAAATAAGCAAGGCAAATAAGAGCAGAAATCTAAAATGTATGGTTGGTGTTTATTTTCCAGAATGAGATGGGGAACTAACTTTGGACTTTTGAAAATAAAGCTTAATTCTGGATGACAGAATCATAATACTTATACTATTCTTACTACTTCTTAATAGCAAGATAAAGATCTACTTGATAACAGTCATCTTTTTTAAAAGAAAAATCACGCTAATTTCTATAGCAAGTATAGAACTCAAAATAATTCTCATTACATAATATTATGCCAAGTGAAAATACTGAGACTCTGAGGAGCCAGCACCGCCAATTATGAAGCTGTGGAGTGGAGGAAAGATTGGTGATAGGCTATACAACAATGAGGAGAAAGAAAAGTCTTCCAGGAAATTAAAAGATGGCTTCAACAGCTACAGAGAGGGCCTAGGAAATGGTTAAAAGGTCTGGATCACCTGATTCACATGCTGGAACTCCACACCACAGGGTCCCCAAAGTACCAGAGATGAGTGATAGATAACAAGATGGAAGAACAAACAAACAAACAAACCACAGGTGCCAGGAGATAGTGCAGTGCACAGGGTGTTTGCTTTGCAAATATGGTCCCCAGCACCACCAGGAGCAACCAGAGGGCACAAGGCCAGGAATAAGCCCTGAGCACAGCTAGGTGAGGCCCAAACAACAACAACAAAAACATATAAGGTATGCTCATATTAACATACAAACAAACATGAGTAGTACATACACATTGTCTAATTATCGGAGGGAATCATATACGCATTAAATGGCTACTGAAAATAAATATTTTCCCCCAGTGTAGGATCTGAATTCTGAACATGATAGAGGAACAAAGGGCTGTGGAGAAGTTATCTATTACCTTTGTCCTGGAAACTTCTAGACTAGGAAACTGAAGGCCATCTTGGTCATGACACTGTTTTTCCATCTCTATGAAGAGGAAGAATGACTTTCGGATACCCCCCCACACACACACACATGGATGTACTGATATGTAGAAGGGTCTCAAAAGAAAAAGATATTTGGATTTTCTTATGTAGACATACTCGAAAACTGTTTTTGAGATTTTTGAATTCGTAGACTCATAGATGGACTCACTACATTAACCATTTTACATTCAAAGACACACACTTTAATGGAGTACAGCGATGAATGCAAAGAAAAAAAAAAAAAAACAAGAAATTCAAACAGCTAGATACACCCAAGGTAGATATTTTGTAAGATATTTATTTTTCTATTCAAAGCACCCTCTCAAAAGACCTATTTCATATACTGGAATCTGACTCATGTCAATAACTTAGATTAATCTCTAGAGCAAACAATAACAGGCAAAGACAAAGTCAAGTGGATAAAATTACTGATGTTTTCTCTTAATTGTGGAAAAATTTATTTTCCAGCAAGTAAAAACAGATTTGTAAAATATCTACTCAAGAGATCAGTGACTGTAAGCAGTAAAATCCGAAAAAACTCTTAAGAATTTTCATTTAATGCAGAACAATTTCGTGTTTTTTAGAAGATTTTCAATCTTATAATCTTATAATCACAAAAGACATAAATAAATGAATAAATAAATAAAACCATGTCCTCTCTTCCAAATGTAAAAACCACAGCATTACTTTCTTGGAGGTTGGGGGAGTCCATTCTTATTATAATAAGTAATGTGCTAATGCAATCAATTTTTCAAAAATAAATAAATCTTTTTGGAACTGAATATCTTACCAAACTAGTCAGTTTGGTTGGTCAAATAACAATTTGGCTAACAATTTATATATAAAGAAAATATTTACCTTCTATATAACATTATTTTTAATATTCTGCTTTGCTACATTTTTGGCAATGTGTTATGATTCTGCACATGTTGATACAATATTTTAAATAAAAAAACCATTCTAATCAATTATATATGACTTGTTTTGAAAATCATAACTTTTTACACAATTTTACAGAATCTGAATTATAAGTATACATTGTAAAACTATTTTGTAAAAAAAACCTAGATTTTATATTTATTACCTTAAAAGTTTAAAAAATAAAAGGGGGAGGGGAGTCCAAGTATTCTTCTACCTTTCAGGGGGGGAATTATTTCCACCTGTCATTTACAGCTAATAACATGAGTCATAGTTTTTCTTATCTCTAGTTCATACTTTGGTGAACTAGCCACAATATATCAACTAAAATAAAAAAAAAAGGAAGCAAAATCAAAACTAGAATTATTCCTGATCCATTTTGTCTAATACAGCATATAGAAACTGATGTTTTACATAATATAATTCTATTTTAAACAGAAATTAAATATTAAATGTATAACATGTCATCCCTTAATGATAAAATTAAATCACATGGAGACTAGTAAAGATATATTTTAAATGTTTTGTTAAATAAGTGAGCCTAATGGTAGAGAGTACAGTAAGGAAAGTAATAGAAAATTCTAAAATGGGAAAGAAAATTGTTTTATCCCACTGCTTCGTTACTATATAAAGCAACTGATACCCATACAGCTTAATTATTTTTATCTTCTTGGACATAATTCAATAATTCAGCAAGCCTAACTTTAGCATTTCTTATGTACAAGCATTGTGCTAGATGTTGGACAAGAACAGTCCTTGTTCCAGAGAACTCGGAGACTAGTATCAAGAAAGAATGAAAATAAATAAGTTATTGTAAGAGAATAGTTGCCTGATCAATCAAGACTGCGTAAAGCTTAATGCAGTCGTTTATCCATGAGTTCAGAAAAGTTATTAGTCAGGTAGATGAAGAGACAAACAGCGTAACAGTGGTAGAAGAGCTGAGAGAATAAGAAGTTTCTGAGTCTAATCTAAAGGATTTAATATGCTCTGAATATTTCAAAAATATAATGGGGGGGGGCCGGGCGGTGGCGCTGGAGGTAAGGTGCCTGCGCTGGCCTAGGACGGACCGCGGTTCGATCCCCCGGCGTCCCATATGGTCCCCCAAGAAGCCAGGAGCAACTTCTGAGCGCATAGCCAGGAGTAACCCCTGAGCGTCACAGGGTGTGGCCCAAAAACCAAAAAAAAAAAAATATATATATATAATGGGGAATGGATAGATACTAACAGGACTAACTCCTGAGCATGGCTGAGTGTGGCCCAAATCCCCCTGAATCAAAATTATATATTATACTTATATAATCATATATAGTATAAATTATACTCTATTAACACATTGCTATAAATCAATAATATTAACACGCCAACAATAAATTAACAAATTAATGCCAACGCATTATTTTATATAATATATAATGATCATATAACATTATGTAATTATATAATATGGATATTATACAACAAATATTTGTATATAATGTACATGAATTATAATGTCCATAATTTATTTAATGGGGTAGCAGAAAAATGTCGGCAAATGAGTAATGTAGTCTGTTGGGACATTTATAACAGCCTTTAAAAAATAGTTTGGAGCCAGAGAGACAATACGGATTAAGACACTTGCCCTGCATCTGGCTGACCCTGTTTCAATCCCCATATCACAAATGGCCCCTAGAGCACTAGGGTGCACTAGAGTGACCCCGAAACACAGAACCAGCAGTGAGTGGCCCCTGAGCAATACAGGGTTTGATCCTTAAAACACGCATAAATATATAAACAATAGATTGAAGAAAAGGAGAGTGAAAAGGAAGCAAAACAAATTATTATGAACATTACTGTGGGCTAATATTGGAATGAGCTTACTTGTTTTAACTATACGAAAGTTTGAAGCGTAAAAATCTAGTTGGGTTAGGAAATTTCACTAGAACGAAAGAAATACAGGATGGGGACAAAAACTTTGTGACTTTTTACCTGGATTTTGCCAGAGTCCTTTGTTCTAAGCAAATATCTTTAAGGAAATCATGAAGGCAGATTAGGCAAACTAGATTTGTAATTCTCACAGATTCATTGTTCTTTGATTAGTCTTGTATTGAGGGGTAACTTTTTTTTTTTTTTTTTTTGGTTTTTGGGCCACACCCAGCAGTGCTCAGGGGTTACTCCTGGCTGTCTGCTCAGAAATAGCTCCTGGCAGGCACGGGGGACCCTATGGGACACCGGGATTCGAACCAACCGCCTTTGGTCATGGATCGGCTGCTTGCAAGGCAAATGCCACTGTGCTATCTCTCCGGGCCCGGGGGGTAACTTTTATGACTATTTTTTCCATTTAATAACTAATACAGCTTTAGAATCACACAGAATTGGTATTAAAATCTCACTATTTTCCTCACTTTCTATTGAACTCAGGAAGGATCCCCAGACTGTTCAGAGTTCTTACACATTATCACAAACCAAGAATGACTTAAACAGGGTCTATAGAGTACATAACAACTACTCAGTAAATGGAAGTGAGTATGTTTTTCTATTTTAAATAAAAAGGATCCGAAGTGATAGTACAGTGGGTTTGCCTTGTATGTTGTGGACCTGGCACCCCATATAGTCCCTGGTAAATAATTCCTGAGTGTGGAACCAGTAACCCTAAGCATTACCAGCTGTGACCTACAACCAAAAACCAAACAAAAGCAAAGCTGACACGCTAAGAACTGCAGCGGAGAAGTACTGGCCAAAAAGACTTAGAGACAGAAGTCAGAGTAAGAATGATAACTTGGGGCCAGAGTGGTGGTGCGGGTCATAGGGTGCACGCACTAGCCTAGGATGGACCGCAATTCGATCCCCCTGCGTCCTATAAGGTTCCCCAAGCCACGAGTGATTTCTGAGCACATAGCCAGGAGTAACCTGTGAGCGTCACCGGGTGTGGCCCAAAAACCAAAAAAAAAAAAAGAATGATAACTCAAAGTAGTGTCACAAAACACACAAAAAAGGACACAGTCTAAATTGTATGAGAGATTCGCAAAGGGATAAATTCTATAAGCTGTCACTGAGTCACTGATGATTTAGCAAAATCAGATTCTAAAAGCCAGCTTACATGAGACCCAAAAATGAATTAGACTTAAAGGAAGTAGAGATCGGAAGCATAAAACTTCTTCCAATTACCTGTTAATAAATCTGGAAGAAAGAACAGTAGACAGGAGTTAGAGGAATATTCAGAAATGACTAAATGAGTATGTGGTCTCAGAGCAAAAATATGAGGGTCGAAGCAATAGCACAGAGGTAAAGTGCTTGCCCTCCCATACATGGCAAGCCTGGATTCGAACCCCAGCACCCCTGATGGTCTCCCTAGTCCACCAGGAGTGGTTCCTGAGCAGAGACAGGAGTAACCCTGAGCACAACTGAATATGACCCCCAAAGCAAAGCTGTTGTTAATAATAATAATAATAATAATAATAATAATAATAATAATAATAATAATAATAATAAGCCCAACAGAAATGTAAAAACATTCCAAATAAAAGTAGGCCAGAGAGGTGAGGTGCTTGTCCTCCACTGCCTGACCTTCCCTGGTCATGCACAGAAGTCCCCAGAGACCTATCAGGAATGATACCTGAGTGCAGAGACAAAAGTAAACCCCAAGTACTACTGGATATCATCCAAACTTCCCTGTCACACCCCTCAAAGAAAAGACGTTCCGATGGAAAAGAACAGCTCAGAGAACTGGCTAAAGACCTACTTGAAGGTGTAGAGAAAAGCAAAGGGTGCCACAGGACACAGTGGCAGGACTAGTCTTGTATGCAGGCTGGTCCCGTTTATTTGCCCAGATAGACTAATGGTGGTAGCTAACAACAGGTGCAAACATAGACAAGCTTCAAGTCAGGGTGTGGCTTTGGAGGGAAGAAGTTGGTGCCAATATTTTTCATTAATAGTAAGTTAAAGGTTAACTGCTCAGCATGAAGAAGAGAGACCGAGAGTGGTGATCTTTAAAAAAACAAAAACAAAAACAAAACTGTTGTAGGAATTAAGAGAAGCCAACTATTGATCTGTAATGAATGGCTCCAGAATGTTCGATTGTGTGATTTTCTCCAGCTGTTAACGGCAAGACTAATTTGGCAATCATTTATTTCATTTTTAAAATTCCAATTGCTCTTTTCGCAAAAATGTCATACTGTCACTATATCATTTAAAAACAGGAAAAGTGGGGCTGTAGTAATAGCATATTAGCAGGATGTTTGCTTTGCACACTGCTGACCTAGAATGGACCCGGGTTCGATCCCAGCAACCTGTATGGTCCCCCGAGCCTGCCAGGAGCAATTTCTGAGTATAGAGCCAGGAGTAATCCCCAAGTGCCACCAGGTGTGGCCCAAAAACAACAACCTGTTCATAAAGAGTAAAGCATTTGCTTATAGAGAAATTTTAGAAAATGTCCCAAGTCTTGTTTTGTTATAGAGTTCAATAACCATCTCTTTTATGGATCAGATTATAAGGTGCTCCTTATAACAAATTTATTTTGCATTCATATTTATTACAAATAGAAACAAATGGTATCTACATTGTTAGAATTCATTCACATAAAAATCAGTAATTTTACTGGCAAAGAACACTGACTAGACAGAGGACAAATTATTTGACTCCTCTTATATTCAGGACACATTATAGATTCAAGAGAGAGTGGAGAAAAGGGGGGGAAATGAGAAATCGATTTATAGGTAGAAACCAAGAAAAAGAGATAAGCATAGCAGAGCTGTCCAAATCTCAAGAAAATATTTCTGAACACAATAGATGTTGATATGTTTGGAAAATCCTCATTTATGAAGTTTACCTTAAACAGGAAAGTACCCTGCTGAGACTTGAGAAAGCTCTTGCACTGACATGATGATTTTAAGTGGTACTTAGCGCTGAAACTGATTCATGTTTTCACATTAGCTACTTAATTGCAAGAACTGAATTTTTCATTAGCTGACCAAATATTTTATTGGCTTTGGGAAATTGCTAGAATCATATTTACTGTAAGAATTTTCTGAATACATATCCTCAGAGTGAACAGATTTAGCTAGAATGATGTGATCATCTCTGCACAAACTCTGAGTCTTTACTATTTGTCTGTTAAGACAATAACATGGTTCTCAGTACTAGCCAGAAAACCAGATATATTTTTTTACAGAGAAATGTTAGTTTTAGAAAACAAAACTGGAATACTGCTTGACCAGAACATAGACAATTATCTTTTTAGTGATCCTGTAGAGTTAGTTTTATGCTCCTCATAGAATTTTATATATCTTATTTTTTAATTTTTATTTGGGGGGCCTCCCAAATAGTACAAAGGAGTCATAAAAACCATTCTTGGCAACATTAGTGATCTGCTCAAGGGTCATTCCTGGCGACGCTTGGAAGACCTCATGGGATGCCAGGGTCCACAGTGCAAGGCAAACACCTGCTGTGCTATTGCATTTTTTTATATTATCTATTTTTTGGTTTGGGGACCACACCCAGCAGTGATCAGGGGTAACTCCTGGCTCTGCACTCAGAAATTACTCAGAGCCGGCTTGGGGGACCATATATTATGCCAGGGATCAAACCCAGGTCAGCCACACGCAAACTAACACCCTACCTGCTTTGCTATCACTCTCGCCCTGGAACTTTGTAATTCTTTTATTTGTTTAGGGGTCACACTGGACAGCACTCAGGGGTTCCTCCTGGATCTTCAGTCAGAAAAGTCGCTCCTGGCAGGCTCGGGGACCATATGGGAGGTTGGAGGTCGAAATTCGAACCTCGGTCTGTGTCGGGTCAGCCATGTACAAGGCAGTTGCCCTACCCATTACCCCATCGTCACTCTGTAACTTTGTAATTCTTCTTTTTTTTTGGGGGGGGGGGTTGGTTTTTTGGGTCACACCCGGCGGTGCTCAGTGGTTACTCCTGGCTGTCTGCTCAGAAATAGCTCCTGGCAGGCACAGGGGACCATATGGGACTCCGGGATTCGAACCAACCACCTTTGGTCCTGGATCAGCTGCTTGCAAGGCAAATGCCACTGTGCTATCTCTCTGGGCCCGTAACTTTATAATTCTTAAGGAATAAACAGACATTGGCATAAGTCAATATATCCTACAAACTTAAAAATTGCCCCCTTTTGGTTGATATGGGCAAACATTTTAGATACTACATGTTCAAGAAAATAAAGCTGTAACTTTTTTTTGTAACATTTAATATAAGTAGCAAAGCATTCTCAAATAAAAACTTCCAATTTTTTTTTTGTTTGGGTTTGGGGGGGCGGTTAAGTAGACATGCCCAGCAATATTCGGGGTTACTCCTAACTCTACAGTCTATATAGGAATCACTCCTGGCAATGCTTGGGAACAATATGGGATGCCATAGTTGGCAGCATGCAAAGCAGAAGCCTTATCCACTGTACTAGCTTCCCAGCCTCTCATTTCAACACTATAGTGAAACATTAACATTACATGTACTGTTAACTTTACAAGTATATGTAACTGAAGCCAAAACACTTAATAATCTCTAATATATTAATATATATAAATGCATCTAATGTGGGAAACCCTAAAAGAACATAGAGATCACTTTACATTAGAAATAATCAAAGTGAGGGCCAGAGCAATAGCACAGCAGTAGGGTGTTTGCCTTGCATGCAGCCAACACAGGATGGACCCCGGTTCAATTCCTGGCATCCCTTATGATCCCCTGAGCCCACTAGAAGTGATTTCTGAGTGTAGAGCCAAGTGATTTCTGAGCACCGCCAGATGTGATCCCAAAAAACAAACAAAAAAGAAATAACCAGAGTAAATATATGAAAAAATATGTATATTCAACAATTTGTATATAAAATGAATATGCAAGCAAGAACATAAAAAAATCAAATTTAACATATTTTAATAATTATATAAGAATGTTTTAATGTTGCCAAATGAGAACAGAGACATTATCTTCAAGAAAAACAAGAAGATATTTTCCATAACCATGTCTTCTATTTGTCTAAGAAAATATTTTAAATAATAAAAATAGCAACAAAATACTACAATCAGAGAGCAAAGCTAATTTCATAAAAAATGTCTGGGGACAGGAGAGATAGCACGGAGGTAGGGCATTTGCCTTTCATGCGGAAGGACGGTGGTTCGAATCCCGGCATCCCATAGGGTCCCCCGAGCCTGCAGGAGTGATTTCTAAGCATAGAGCCAGGAGTAAGCCCTGAGCGCTGCCGGGTGTGATCCAAAAACCAAAAACAAAAAAACAAACAAACAAAAAAGTCTATAGTCCATCTCATCATTCCCATTTTTGTCTTCCTGTAAGAAAATATTTTAAAAGAGATGACTGGCTGAGTATCTGATCTTGTGTCGGAAAAGCAAGAAGTGATGTCAGCATAGGGAAGCATGGAGATTGGATGACGGCTCAGGGTTCAATCCCAAATCCCCTCTGGTCCTCCCACTCATTGCTAGAGGTTATTCCTGAGTACAGAGCAAGGACTGTCTCCTGATTGCTACAAGTGTGAGCCAAAAATTCGGGGAGAAAAAAGTTTTCTGAAAGTGGTTTTGGCATAGTCAATAAAATGGTGATGCAAAAGCTCATGAGAAATCAGTTGTGACCTCTGACACGAGGCCTTGAGAATGGTAGAGTGCAGAATAAGACAGAGTTAATCAACTGCACGATATGATTAATAGCCTAAGTAGTTAATGAGAAACATGGAAACAAAGAGGCTTTTTAACTTCACCTTGTTGTTGTTGCTGCTTTTCCTACTGCTGCAGTGACCAGACATCACATCTACTTTATTTTGGGCACTAGAGATGACACGCTCATTGAAGAACACTGGAATCACTAGAGTGTGGGGGGACAGTTATCAAGGTTTGAATCAGCAGCCTTACCAGCCTCAGGCTTTTAAGTGAGGAGCTCTGACACCAGAGATATCCCTAGTCCTCCTACCTCCTAACATTCTTTTTGTTGTTGTTTGTTTTGTTTTGAGTCCCACCCATTGGCACTCAGAGGTTATTCTTGGCTCTGTGCTCAGAAATGGCTCCTGGCAGTCATGGGGAACTATATGAGGATGCTGGGGTTCGAAGCGCTGACCATCCTTGGCCGGCTGCATGCTATGCAAATGCCCTACCACTGTGCTATCTCTCCAGCCCGCATGCTATGCAAATGCCCTACCACTGTGCTATCTCTCCAGCCCTCCCAACATTCTTAATAAGATTAAATATGTAAATGCATGTTTATATCATATGTAATTCTTTCAAAAGAGTATTCTACAGAGGAAATGAAATCATGCCTAACATTTACAGAAGAATGCAAGTGTAAAATAAAAACACAATAGCAGGGCCCAGAGAGATAGCACAGTGGCGTTTGCCTCGAAAGCAGCTGATCTAGGACCAAAGGTGGTTGGTTCGAATCCCGGTGTCCCATATGGTCCCCCGTGCCTGCCAGGAGCTATTTCTGAGAAGACAGCCAGGAGGAACCCCTGAGCACTGCCGGGTGTGGCCCCGCCCCCCAAAAAATACCATAATAGCAGAATTATTTACCCATTGTCCTTATGGCATTCCTTGAATCTTATTAATCACTATTCAGTTAGTATCTCAGGAAAAAAAAAACAGTATTTCAAATTTTCTAAAAATGGTAACTTCTTAAAATCAATTGAAATGCTATCCTAAGTGGAACTACACAGTTCTGGGAGGCAAGCCAATTTATGATAAACTCATACTGAATACCGAAGGCACACTTAAAGGTCGCCATCGTTTTGCAGGCAGCGAAAGGAAAAACTAAAATATTAGTCTACAAATGTGTTTTCATAACAAAATATGAAACACATTTTTAAAAATGGTAAAGAATAAAAAAACTAATTTGTCCGTCTAATTTTAGACAGCACTTAATATAAGAAAAAGGGTAATAGAACTTTAATGAAACCTGTTTGAGAGAAATCATTTCTAAGAACCTAAGTACTAATAAATTCCTGATGTTGTTACGTGCAATAGTATTAGTACGCAAAGAAAATGCTTGCATGCTTTTGGTAAGAAAACCCAATTTATTTTCACCTACAACTGGAAACAATATCAAGCCATTTTATAAGTATCTGTCTTTTATAAGGCTACAAAGCAGAAATAAAACTGTGAGTCCATAAAATAAAACAGGATTTTCTATTTGAAATTCTCTATCAAGTAAGTTGTATAAAATAAAATTAAGATTACAGAGCAGGAAAGACAGTACAGTGGGTAGGGCGGTTGTGTTAGATGTGCTTGCCTAGGGTTTGACATCTGGCACCATATGTGGTCTCCTAACACCACTAGGAGTGATCCTGAGCAGAGTCCGAAGACAGCCTTCGACATAGCTGGGTGTGGCCCCAAAACTAAAAATAAACAGTAAGATGAAAATAAATGGCAATTTACGAGTCACCAGAATAGTAATCTTAAAGTGATTCAACTTCTTAAATTAAACTATAAATACCATAATCTGAAATTTAGACTAGAGAAAAATTAAGAGTACCAAGTGAGATAAGGGCCAGAGAAATCGTACAGTGGGTAGAGCATCTGCCTTGCATGAGACTGACCCAGTTTCCATCTCGGGCACTATATATGGTCACCTGAGCCCACCAGGATTGATCCCTGAGCACAGAATAGGAGCACTGTTGGGTGTCACCTCCCACCCAACCAAAAAAATGAAAAACTGTAAACATTTTAGAAAAACAAATATTTATGTATAAACTATCCTATGGACAAATTCAACCCCAAAATGACAATAAAAATTAGACCTGTGTTTAGGGAAGTATTTAACCATCCCAACATTATTTTAAAAGAATGGCTTTACTAAAGAATAAAGAAAGAAAAAAAAAAAAAAGAATGGCTTTACTGATATTTAAAAATTAATAAATAAATGAATAAAGCCATTCTTCTCAGTTAAAGAACTGAAATGCCAGAGCTATGATAATGTATTTGCATAATATAAATAAAACATCTATGATGTATATGTATTTTAAGTGTATACATACATATTCATAAATGTATGCATATTTTAAAATAGCAATATAACTCAATCATTAAACTTCATGTATAAAGTTCTAATATGAAATTTAAGTATATTAAATATAAACTTACACCTGCCAACTTTTAAAATAAAGGATATTAACGCAAAACCTAGAGAAATATCCTGAGTAAAAATGTTCAATTCCAGCCCAGGCCACAATGAGCCTTCTGATGACAGAAGTGTTTACAAACTACCTCCTCTGGATGAGGCCAGCAGCTGTGGCAAGCGGTGGCGGTGACTCGAAGGGAAGTGGCAGCTGCACATATTCTGAGAGGGGAATAAATGTGGTCCCTGTCTCCCACCGACTTCAGTTCCTGAGAGTCCCCTGACACAGTCGGCAACAGGAGTCAGCGGTGAGAAAGAAAGCCCGAAGCAGCTGCCCTTGTCATTCACAGGCCCATGGAGTCTCACTCCACAGAGGCCTGGCCACAAGTGCCACCATCTATAGGCCAAGCACAATTCTAAAGGCACAGAGCTGCCCAGACATGGGAGCCAAAATCTTGGCACTTTTCTAGTTGCCAAACCCTGTTAATTCTCTCACTTAAATCTGTCTTGAATTCGCTTCTGTCGTATTATCTTCACTGTTTAGACTACTCCGTTTTCACCCTTTTCTCTCAAAATCTCAGCATAGTTGAATACGTATTCAAACGTATTCTACACTACTAGTCTTCAGAATCATTTTCAAAAAATATAATTCTGAATGTGAATGATGAGAAGTTCATTATTTCCCTATTAGTAAGAATATGATTCAGGGGCCGGAGAGATAGCATGGAGGTAAGGCGTTTACCTTTCATGCAGAAGGTCATCGGTTCAAATCCCGGCATCCCATATGGTCCCCCGGGCCTGTCAGGAGTAATTTCTGAGCACGAAGCCAGGAAAAACCCCTGAGCACTGCCGGGTGTGACCCAAGAAAACCAAAAAAAAAAAAAAAAAAAAAAGAATATGATTCAGACTTAGCCAGAGAGATGACAGAGGGTGTGTGTGTGTGTGTGTGTGTGTGTGTGTGTGTGTGTGTGTGTGTGTGTGCGCGCGCGTGTGTGTGCGTGTGTGTTCATGTTTAGTTCAGGAAAAGGAATCAAATCTAGAGCTTCCCACTGCAAGGCATGCTCTCCACCACTGAGTACTGAGTTACATCCGAGGTCAAAAATCCCAATGATTTTCAGTCTGTTTCTATTTCTCAATTTTCAGTCTTACAGACAAAAATTAAAAGGAAAAGACATGCCACCTACTATATTTAATATGATAAATAAGTCTCCTGCTGATCTGATCCCTATTAGTTTCTTCCACTCAAATACTGTACTCTAGGCACACTGAACAACTACTACCATGCTTTTCCAAAAATCTGTGTTTCTCCTCTAAGAGAATGGTGTAAGCATGCCTTTAGCAGTCTCAAATTTATGCTTTAATGAAACTGACATGTCCACTGCCCCAGCCCTCTCTTTTACTGTGGGAACCTTATTGACATGACAATCTCCCTCTCCACACATTGTTTCTACAGAAGAAACATATATATCTGATGTAAAATTCCAGCACCCAGCATGATTACATTTAATATACCCCAGAAGCAAGAATCTAGATACCTGATCCACTTATACCTCTCTCTGCTACACTACTTATATTGTTTTCAGTGTAAAAAGTCATTTTAGAGTGTCTGTGTTTTCAGGGCACTGTGTGATGAGGTGAGGCAGGATACAAAGGTACAAAATGAAACAGGAATAAATGAATACAAAATGAATACAAAAATGAAACAGGATGACTGACATCCACACTTAGAATTTACAATCTAATGGGAAAAAATTAAGTGAGATGAATCTGTAGTAATATATTTGGAAGAAGTGATATCTGCATAAGAAAATACTCTTGGGTTGAAGAGTAGCTAGTAGGTCACTAGTCTTATACACGACCAACCTGGTTCAATCCCCAGAACCCCAAACTGTTATCTGAGTCCCTGCACTCAGAGCCCAGAGTAGCTCTTTCCAGGTGTGATCCCAAAACCAAACCAAACAAAAATATCTTTCTATCATGAACTAGTCTTCCCAGCCTCCTAGACTCAATTGTCTTTAGGCACTATCACCATAGTATCCTTTTCTTTTTAAAGCACATAAGTGATTGTGATCATTCTTTCTAGCCCTCTCCCTCTGACTCATACAAATTTCCTAACTTCATTCTTCCTAACAGCTGTATAGGTCTGCTATAAAGTCAGGCAGAGGAGGGAAGGGCAAGTAGAAAAATGGGGGCATTAGTGGCAAGAAATATGCATTGGTGAAGGAATGAATGTTGAAACATTTTAAGACTAAAACTTCATCATGAACAACTCTGTAACTGTGTATCTCGCATTGATTTAAAATTTCATTCATTTAAAAGTCCATTAACTAAAATAGCCTTGAATTAACTGATGATAGTATTTGCAATAAAACCAAAAATGAACATTGTTTCAATGAACTCTAATTTTAAATGTGAATAATAATTAAAATGGGTAATTATTATTTTACAGTTGTTGCAAAAATAGAGACTTAAACCTAGGAACACTGGAAAGTCCAGAATCACATCCAGTGGTTCTCTGCTCAGGGCACACAGAGTGGCCATGGTCATGCTGGGAAGTGAACTCAGAACTTTATACATGCTGGATACTTGCTTTATACCTGAGTTTTCTCCCAAACCCAAGGGAGCCGGTTTTATCTGATTATAGACTGCAACAAACAAAATAATAGAAATAAAAAAAATTTTGTGAAAACTGTAACCTCTATATGCGTGATATATCAATAAAACGATATACCAAAGAGCTAACCCAGCCCCAAATATGTTTCTTATTCTTTACCTTTTTTTTTTTAATTTGGGGACACAGCTAGCTGTGTTCAGAGCTTACTTCTGGTTCATCAATCTGGCAGTGTGGGGGGACCATCAGGGTACCAGTGAGCAAAGCCCAGGTCAGCTGCATGCAAGGTAAGCTCCTTACCTGCTGTACTATATATCCTAAAGCCATAATCATTGTACTTATCAGAGCTCAAATGCCAGATATGAATTCATTTAGACATGGGTCTTAAAACTATGACTCTCCTTCAGTTCCTTTAACCCAAAGTCCAGTATCTCTGGACTTTGAATGAATAAGTGTAGAAGAGGATAAAACTATTCTTGTGTAGTAATATTTAAGAAACATTTTGTAATGAAGCATGCACATATTTGGACAACAATAAGCACACCATCAGCAAATACAGCCTTGAATATGACCCATCATCTCACTAGTCAACAATAGTGGTACTAACATTGCTATTTTCTTTTTAAAATCATGTTTGTATCAGCAATGTTCCTCATTTGATAAAATGAGTTTCACGTACGTGCTGTTTCAATACCACACCAGAGGATCTGCTTCTCTCCACCTGGTTTCTTCACAACTACCCCACTCATTCCCCGTCCTTGATCAAAGGCAATTTAATTTTTTTAAAGATAAATTCAGAGCAGAAAATTTGCAACAGTATAATATTGATCCTAAAAGGGATGGATTTGTTGAATTCTAGCACTTTTACCCCCCCAACACACACACACACAAACAACACTTAAAATACTGCATATGAACCATCAAAATAAAATTGAGAAAAGTACCAGAAAACTGTAAACCAAACCAAATCTGGCATATAAGTTATTTACTCTGGTTTCTCTCCACTTAGATCCCAAAGTTGACATAAAATCTTTTTAACTTAGGAGCTGATGAGATGGTAGAGTGGAAAAGGCACTGGTCTTGCATATGGCCCTAATTCAGTCCCCAGCATCAGGAGATAGCCCTCCAAGCCAGGAGTCACCCCCTGAACACTTCCATTAAAGCACTTGTAATTTAACTGTCCAAACTTCTAAACTTCATAGAGTTTATAGATTGAATCTGTGGCCTTTGCAGTGAAGAATTCTCCTATGATCACTATTCAATGACTATCAACCTGTATATCTATAATCTTAAGAAAAAAAATCTTAGATAATACATATATTTTATAACCTACCATTCTATGAACAATAAGGCATAGAAATAATAAATCCAAGTATTTTAAAGAAGCCTGATTTGATATCAGTTTGTGGTAATAGCTAAGAACAATCTTCAGAGACCTTAAATTATAAGAGCTTTATAAAAAAAATCACAGCTAAAAATTAGAAGATTTAATTTTGCAATCAGTATTCACTCCTAATTTTATTTTTCAAACCAACTACAGAATTCTGCGATGATATAAACATATTCTATGATAATAACTTTTAACATACAAAAACACTGTTATTCTAAGAAAAATTCTCTTTTTAAAAAACATATACACACCTGCTGTCCTATCAATCTGAACAGGAAATCATTTCTCCTCTACATCACGAGCAATAGAAAAGTACTTATTAAAACATTAATCACAGTCCATTATATTCTGACTCACTGCCAAAAGTTCCCATTACATCACTGAAAATATCTATTAACCAAAACCTGCTTCTGACAAGTTACAGGAGTGGAGTGTTTCAAATTTAGTAATGTAAAAGTTAGTTTAAAAAGAACAGTTACACAATTGATTTTGCAGTGGCAGCAAAAATAATTAATTTTCCCGACATTTATTACCAAAGTGTTGGCTTACCTGATGTTTTCATTGTAAAATGATTTTTTTAATTCTTTCAAATTTCATCCATTATTATTAAACACAATTACTATGAAAATAGTAAGCAAATAGTTAAATAATTTCAGGGCTGGGTATTATCACTTTAAGTAAAACTAGATTGTCTTGTGGAATATGGCTCTTGCTTCAAGTCAAGTCTCACAGGAAATTGTCGCAAATGAAAACCAACTCCATTTTCCCATTACCACTCTTAGGATTTATGTTTTTGCATTTAAAGTCACTTATGCAGAGAAAAAAGAACGCATACCAACATTACTTCTAAATAGGAGTGACTATTAAGGAGCATTCTTATCAAGTAAAATAATTTAACATTATCAGAAGATAACTTAGGTAACTGTTGATTCTGTATCAGCAGAGCCAAGATATATATATAAAAACCAAAACATATTAAAATACATGTATTTAAAGCCAATTTTTATTTGTTGTTTTATTGGTTGAGAAATAGTAAACTGGCTTCTTATAAACCGAGAGAAAGTGTATGTATGTGACCTTTTAGGTTACAAAGTATTTTGAAAAAAGAATCTTAAAGGACCTAAAAATAGAGACCATTTACAGATAAGCATATAGAAAAATAATTCTCAAAAGTTGAAGAAAATGATTATTTTTATCCTATTTAAACTCTCCAATTTTTCTATAATGTACATATGTGATTATGCAGTGTGGAAGACATAATAAACTTATTTTACATAACTATTAGAAAAAATTATAAGTGACTCAAAAATAATTGTGAAAGAGCTCTCAAAAAATGAATACTTTTCTTAACTCACTATCTTATATGCATTTTCTTACATTTCAAGTCTTCAGTCTGACATCTCTCTAGGAGTGAATGACAATTTCTAATAGCCTCTATAAAATCTAAAATTTTTAATGCTACATACCTTGATTTCATTGGAAATTTAATGGTAGAAGGAATGAGACATTTAAAACTTGAATGACATCTTAGTTAACAATAAGGAGACAGAAAAGAAAACTGAACTTTATGACAATCTCATAACGTGTAAGTATAAATTAGTTGGGCTCTTTAACCCAATAGCCAACATGCTATACATTGGAAAGGTTAAAGAGTCACCCAGCGACAATGTCTAAGCATTTCCCAACAACTCAATCTTCAAATTATTTTCTCCCTTCTGAACATCAGTTTCTACATTCCTATAGAGAATAAAACCAAAATCCATTATCTGCAGATGCCACTGAGGGTGGAGGTGAGAGAGAAGGGTGGAGGGAGAGAGGGAAAGAGAGAGGGGGGGAGGGGTTGGGAAGGAGGGAGAGAGAAGGAGAGAGGGAGGGAGGGAGGGAGGGAGGGAGGGAGGGAGGGGGAGGGGGAGAGGGAGGGGGAGGGGGAGAGGGAGAGGAAGAGGGAGAGCATGTGCTGGGGGAGGACTATAGGGGAGGATTGAAGGTCTGGGCTTTCAAAGAGACAGAACTGAGAAAGGCAGAGAGAGGTGGAGCAACCAGCATCTTGCTGATGCTTTATCTCCAGCCCTGGTGGGCCGACAGGCTCTGCTCTGAGACTCTACCCTGGGCCCCCTCTCAACTGTCAACCTTTTTCCTTAAATATTTGCCAACCCAGTGTCTCTTATGGGGGTGGGGGAGCCAGAAGAGAGGGGGTGGCATATGCCCAAGTCCAATTCCAAAGATGTGTCCAGATCCAAATGCCTTTATGGGGGAAGGGGGCTCGTCATCACTCCTTAAATTAATTCCCTTAAGTACATCAACAATTATCTCTATTAAAAATTGTTTTTAAGGGAATATGAATTTTTTCAAGACACAATAATCACCTGATTCCTAGCTATAAATTTAAGTGCTTGTCAATGAAATAAAGAATTAGGACTGACTTACCACATATAGTAACTTCATTAATTAGACTAGCCATTAATTTTATTTTCTTACTGGTATTTTGAAAAAAAAAAATAAAAGAAGAATCCTCATTTCAAAGGCCAGATAGTACAATAATTGCAGGTCTTTTTCCAGCTGCTTAAGATGTGGTGTAGATTATTACCATGGGCCTTTTGGTGCTTCCTAATAATAGCTTTGCATTGCTATGAACTTTCCTCTTAATACCACATTTGTTGTGTTTCAGATGTTGTTGCAGCTTAAATTTTCATTCTCATTCTTTTCCAAGAATGTTTTTATTTCCTTTTTAACTCTATGATCACTCAGTAGTTAGCTGTAGTTTTGTTTGTTGTCTAAGTTTTTCTCCTTTTTCTGTTCATGGTTAATTACTAATTTTAAAGCCATCTGATCTGAGAGTTAATATGATTTCTTCCCTCTTGATTTTGTGGAGACTCATTTTGTGATCCTTTACATGGTCTATTTGGGAGAATGTCCCATGTGTGCGGGAGAAGAATGTGCACTCAGCTTTTGAGGAGTAAGACACCTTCTATATGTCTGTCAAGCCCTGTCTCCTATTTCTTCCATCAGGCTTTGTTTTCTTATGGAGTCTTTGCCTAGTGGATATATCCAGAAATGAAAAGGGGATTTTAAAAAAGTTCAATGAATCCTTGGAAAGGATGTATATTCTCGTCTGGGTAGGGAGCAGACTTTTCCTTAAATATTTAATTTCATCCACTCTAATTTGTCATTTATGACCTTGGCTTTCATAAGGATATTCTACTTTGATATGTCCTTTGCTGTAAGTGGGATGCTAGAAGGCCACTACTAGTTTACTGTTACTAGTAGTTCACTGTCAATGCCTCACTATTTTTGTTTGTTTTGTTTTGTTTTGTTTTGGGTTGATGCTCTGGGCTTGCTCTGGGCTTACTCTGGGCTTACTCCTGGCTCTGTACTCTTGGGGGGGGGGTGGAGCTTGAGGAAACAGATGGGATGCCGGGAGATCAAACCCAGATAAACCGTGTGCAAGACAAACACCCTACTTGCTCTTACTTTGGTCCATCAATTCCTCAGTTAGAACTGTTTAGAACTGCTTTTACCTTCATATTTTATGTTAAAAGTATTTAAACTAATATTGTAGATTCCTGATATATTAATCCCATGTCAATGTTATGCCCATTTTTGTCTCAAGTGATCATTTTTTCTCTGCATTTATTTATCTGATATATGACCAGTGGCACGTAACTCTTAAAATTTTCTATTGGTGGACTGGAGAGATAGCATGGAGGTAAGGCGTTTTGCCTTTCATGCAGAAGGACGGTGGTTCGAATCCCGGCATCCTATATGGTCCCCTGAGCCTGCCAGGGGTGAGTTCTTGAGCACAGAGCCAGGTGGGACCCTTGAGCACTGCCGAGTGTGACCCAAAAACTGAAACATGAAAAGAAATCCTGGGGGGCCGGGCGGTGGCGCTGGAGGTAAGGTGCCTGCCTTGCCTGCGCTAGCCTAGGACGGACCGCGGTTCGATCCCCCGGTGTCCCATATGGTCCCCCAAGCCAGGAGCGACTTCTGAGCATATAGCCAGGAGTAACCCCTGAGCGTCACCGGGTGTGGCCCAAAAACCAAAAAAAAAAAAAAAGAAAAGAAATCCTGGGACCGGAGAGACAGCATGGAGGTAAGGCATTTGCCTTGCATGCAGAAGGTCAGTGGTTCAAATCCCGGCATCCCATATGGTCCCCAGAGCCTGCCAGGGACGATTTCTGAGCGTAGAGCCAGGAGTAACCCCTGAGTGCTTCCAGGTGTGACCCAAAAAAAAACAAAAAAAAAAATTCCTATTGGTTTGGAATACCTGTTTCCTATCCCTTCATCACCAAAATGAATCACTTGTAAACAGCAACAGTTGGGCCTTACATGTAATTTTATTTTAAATTTACTTTTTATTAAAGTAACATCAGCTTAATAGATTGAAAATGTTTGTTGTATTTATACATTTCAGGACTACAATGCTATCATACCATATCCACCAAAAAGGTACCTATATACTCGAGTATAAGCCAAGTGTTCTAGAAACTCGATTTCTACTACTGTCCTACAGCTTATTTGACTTAATGTGCACACCGAATCCAATGCACATAGTCTCCAGCCGTCTTCTCCTTCCAGTCAGCTGGAGGGGACAGTGCTTCAGCTCAGTCCACAAGTCACGGCTAAACTGAACTGGATGCCACTGAATTATTTAACCCAAAATATTCTGCAATTTGTATGGGACTGACAGCAGTGATGATGATCTCTGCAAACTCAGTGATGATGACAATGTCTCTGCTGATACCCTCACAGCAGATACAGCTGAAGGTCTATTTGGACATAGAGATGAAGAGGAGGAGGAACCCTATTTGGAAAGATTTTAATCTTTGTGATTTAGCTTGATTGTCTGTTAAGCTATGGTTTTCTGCACTTTATTTAAAGTTATTTTTGCTAGTTAACAGTTTTTCTTTAGCAATAAATATTGAAAAACATCTAAACTACTGATTCCTCAATTACTGTAATTGTTTCAGGTATATATTTTAATTTTTTTAAATTTATGAGTGGCCCCTGCATTTTCCACCTCGGCTTATACTCTAAGTTTTCCCAGTTTTTAGGGTAAAATTGGGGGTGGGTGGTTCAGCTTACAATCAGGTCAGCTTATATTTGAGTATATATGGTAATTATCTTTCAATTACAATCCAGTAGACACTATAGATCCAGATATCCTCACTTCACAGTGACACCAATTCTGTGGTTAGTGCTAGGTTTTGTGTTTTCAGTGTATATGGTCCTACTTTGTTTCTTAATATGCCATATATGACAAAGATCTTGGCATTTGTCTTTGCTATTCTGATCTATTTTACATAGTTTAATCCCATTCATTTTGCCTACGTTGAGTGGAATATTTCGTTTTTTCTGATAACTGAATAGTATTTCATACTATATATATACTACATCTTCTTTCTCTACTCATCTGTCGCAAGATATTTGGGTTGTTTTCAGATCTGGGCTCATATTTTAGTGCTTAAATGAATTTATATATATATATATATATACACATATATATATATATACACACACACACATACATATACATCTATTCAAATCAACACTTATGTCCATGGGTTAGATGCTATGGAGATAAACTGTTCAATCAAAATACTTTTTGTTTTTTTTTTTGGTTTTGGGGCCACAACCGGTGGTGCTCAGGGGTGACTCCTGGCTGTCTGCTCAGAAATAGCTCCTGGCAGGCACGGGGGACCATATGGGACACCAGGATTCGAACCGACCACCTTTGGTCCTGGATCGGCTGCTTGCAAGGCAAACGCCACTGTGCTATCTCTCCGGGCCCCCAAAATACATTTTTTAATTAATATCTCCATACTGTTTCCTCTAGAAGCCACTTTGCATTGCCATGAACAGTGAGCGAGATTCAATTTCTGCCCACATATTTTGTTCAGCTTTTGTCCTCTTTATTAAATAAGATTGTTATTTTTTAAGTTGTTTTAAGTATTTTAAGTTATTTTTTTTCTTTTTTTTTTTTTTTTTTTTTTTTTTTTTTGGTTTTTGGGCCACACCCGGTGACGCTCAGGGGTTACTCCTGGCTATGCGCTCAGAAGTTGCTCCTGGCTTGGGGGACCATATGGGACGCCGGGGGATCGAACCGCGGTCTGTCCTAGGCTAGCGCAGGCAAGGCAGGCACCTTACCTCTAGCGCCACTGCCCGGCCCCAAGTTATTTATTTTTTAACCCCCAAATTAATTGTTTTGGCTGAAGGGGACCTTCTAAGACTGCACGTGTATCATTCAAATTAACACCTCAATACTAGGGTCAGTGGATGCAATGATGCTCAGACTGTGGTTACGGGACACCAGGGTCACCCCTGCAATGTGTAAGATGAATGGGGGTTGTGAATTATTGATATATACGGAGCATTAGCCCACTGACATATATTAATTTTTTCTAATCAACGGGGTATCATTTTGTTATAGTGATTTCCTCAGAAAGGGAATCTTCAGTTTAACTTAATCCTAAAGTTTTATTTTTGCATGTTTTCTCTTGTCAAAGTCAAGTTCCTGATGACATATCATAAGCCACTATTAAGGTACATTTTGGGTTGTTTTTTATTTTGTTTTGTTTTGTTTATTTTTTAGTTTGGGGGCCACATTCAGTAACGCTCAGGGGTTACTCCTGGCTATGCAACTCAGAAATCACTCCTGGCTTGAGGGGCTATACAGGACGTCAGAGGATCGAACCAGGGTCAGTTCTAGGCTAGTGCACGCAAGGCAAAAGCCTTACTGCCACCCCACCGCTCTGGCCCCTAATAAGGTGCATTTTCATCATTTAGTGCTGGGGAGCAAGTCCTGATCCTCCCATATGCAAATGATAGTCGTTAGTCATTAGAGCCATCTCCATGATCACAGTGTTTACCTCCTTTGTTACTCCAATTCCAAGATACATGATTCTTTTTGAGCAATTGTAAATTTGCATTGTGTTCCTTTTTATTTTCTCTTCTTCACTATTTACATATAGAAGTATCACTGATTTGTATATATTGTTTGTATAGCTGTTTCCTCACCGTTTTAGTTTATTATTCGTTCTGCTTTATTTAATGTGGAGACTTGACAGATTTCTAAGTAGATTAAAATGTCATCTACAGGGGCCAGTGAGGTGGCGCTAGAGGTAAGGTGTCTGCCTTGCAAGCGCTAGCCAAGGAAGGACCGCGGTTCAATCCCTCAGTGTCCCATATGGTCCCCCCAAGCCAGGGGCAATTTCTGAGCACTTAGCCAGGAGTAACCCCTGAGCATCAAACGGGTGTAGCCCCAAAAACCAAAAAAAAAAAAAGTCATCTACAAACACTGATTTTACTACAAACATCTATTTTTCTAAAATAGACTCTTTCTCTTCTTGCTATGGCTAGTAAGTTGTTGTATTGTCCTTCCAACAGTATTGTGTTGAATAACAGTGGTGAGAGTAAACATCCTTACCTTGTCTTAATGTTAGAAAAAGCTTTTCTATTTGATGGGGCTAGAGAGATAGCATAGAGCAGGGGTGGCGAACAAGTTCGACACAAAGAGCCAAAATTTTAAATGTGAGAGTCAGAGAGCCACACCACACAGTGACCTGCCAAAACAGATGAACACTCACACAAAAGCATATAATTTTAACAAAAATATATTAAACACATATTGCATTTTGCCATTTTGAGTGAGGGTAAAAATCCTGTTCGCCACCCCTGGCATAGAGGTAGGGCCTTTCATGCAGAAGGACAGTGGTTCGAATCCCGGCATCTCATATGGTCCCCCGAGCCTGCAAGGAGTGATTTCTGAGCATAGAGTCAGGAGTAACCCCTGAGAGCTGCCCAGTGTGACTCAAAAACCAAAAAATAAAAAGCTTCTATTTTCACCACTAAATATGATACTATATATGTGTTTGAAATTTATGTCCTAACTTTCTTTACGTATGTTCCTTTTATACTCATTTTGGTGAGCCTTTTCATAAGATTTTTTTAACCAGACCTACCCCTCAACATATCAAAATTTACTTGAATCTTGAAAAGAGTTTTTCTGTATCTACTGATTTGATCATGATTCCATCTTAATTTTTTTGATCTGCAATTTCATGACTTACAGAAATCAATATGTCATTCCTGCATCCATGATGTACTACCATTATGAAAATATGGTTTAAAAAAACTTGTCTTTCCTTGCTGGTGGGAGCACTGTCAGGTTCAACTTCTATGGAAAACAGTATGATGATTTCTCAGAAAAGTTAAGATTAGGTCTGCTATATGACCCAAAAATTACATTCCTTGGTAACTGCCTTGAGAACACTAAAAATCATTCAAAGCAGCAGTTAGGAAAATAAAGAATCAAGGTATCCAATGACAAATGAGTGGATAGTTGTATTTTACACACACACACACACACACACACACACACACACACGAATGGGAATACTATGCAGCTGCAAGTCGGAATGGAATCACACAATTTACTGCAACCTAGATGGAACTGGAAATATTATATTTTTTAAAATATAGAAAATACCAGAAGATATCACTTATCTGTGTCATACAGAATAGCAGAATAAGAGAATACAAGGTATCCAGGTAGAATAAACTAGATTACCCTGGTCCCTAATTAAAGAACTATAAGGGATAGGGAAGGAAAAAACTTGAAGGGGAAAGTAAGAGGCAGATGAAAGTTAAGAGGGTCAGAAGTGCCAGACACATTAGTGGCATAGAGCTGTGGTGTATCTATCTATCTGAACCACAGAACCAACAAAACAGAAAGCACAAGATTCAAAGTACAACAATCAAACTTAAAAATGCACCTGTCTAGTAGTCTACTTTTTTCTTTTAATATAATTTTATTAAAGACCATGTAACACTTAGTAGACATAGTTAATCATAATATATTTGTTTTGGGGGGGGAGGAGGAAGAGGAGAAGATGAGGAGGAAGAGAGGAAGAAGAGGAGAAAAAGGAGGAAGAGGAAGAAAAGGAGGAAGAGGAGGAGGAAGAAGAGAGAGAAGGGGAGGAGGGGAAGAAGAAGAGGAAGAGGAAGAGGAGAAGAGGAAGAGGAGGAAGAATAGGAAGAGAGGGAAGAGGAGAAGGGGGAGAAGGGGGAGGAAGAAGAGGAAGAGGAGAAGAGAAAAGAAAAGAAGAAAAGAAAAAAGTACAGCAACAAAAAAAATCGGTGAAAATTGTTTTCTCCCAATGAGGTCATTGTCAAAAGGCTTAATAAACTCTTGTTGCTAGTTGATCATTCATTTATTTCTTTTTTGCTTCAGATACACATTGGTGTCTAGATTGGTGTATTCCTATGGGAATGACAATATTAAACAAATATGGAAGGGGCCGGAGAGATAGCATGGAGGTAAGGTGTTTGCCTTGCATGCAGATGGACAGTGGTTCGAATCCTGACATCCCATATGGTCCCCTGAGCCTACCAGGAGCGATTTCTGAGCGTAGAGTCAGGAGGAACTCCTGAGCGCTGCTGGGTGTGACCCAAAAACAAACAAACAAAATAAATGGAGTTGTAATGTGGCCAGCTGTCCAGGAATTCCAAGCACTATTGCTGATACTGGAGCTTTTAGGGGGCATCATTTTGGATGTCAGGACTTCTAAAAACTCTGAGATGGCAGGGTGGGGTAAAGGTTGAGGAGTGAGGGTGCTTGCACTCACTTCAAAAAAAGCCCTGGTGATGTCGGCCCTAAAACTGGCATACGTGGAGTTTTGGTTGGATTGGAATCTCTTCAGAAAGCGCCAGATGAGTGGTAATTCAGGGCCACTGGCAAAGTGGCATTTGTAGGCAGTGGGTGCAGTTGGTAAGACTTTGGCAGGGCAGAGACTTGGGTTGCCATCTCCTTCCAAGATCAACAGCTTTCAGCTTCATAGCCAGAGTACCTATCATTTTTTTTCATGGCTTGGTATACTTTTTCCAAGAATACAATGAGACTAAAGAGCTGGCTGAATGCAGACATCGCAAAATGCATTTGTGTGCATGATTTTGGCCAGCAGTCCAGGAATTGCTCATACTGCAGCTCTTGTGGGGTGTGGTTTGCCTGCCAGGGATCATGGAAGTTCGAGAAGGCGAAGGAGGGTGCCTTCACTCCCAATAAAGTCCTGTTGATGTGAGTCCAAATACCAAATATCAGCCCAAATACCTGGAATTTTGTTTGAGTGAATGCAGGCACCCTCCCTCCTCCTGCACTCCCCTCTACTCCCCCTTGACTTGGCAGCCATACAGAACTTGGAATTTTTGCAATATGGTCACCCCAGTAGGAACACAAACAAATTTAGATGTCAATGTGGCCAAAAGGCACCTAACATTAAAAAGCAAAACAAATAATAGTATGCTCAACTAGCAATAAATAACTTCTGACAATGACTTAATGAGCTCATTGCAAAAATATATTAATTTTCACAAATTTTCTTTTGCTGTACTTTTTAAAAAATGTCATTACAACTTTACTGTGAAGAATCCATATAATGCATATTATTCCATGCATGTCAAGGGGACAGGCTTGGAAATGTGTGGGAATTCAGGGACAATGGTGGAGGGAATTTTACATTGCTGGTGGGATTGATGTTGGAATGCAGAATGGCAGAAACAAATGTATTAAAAGCAACTATGTAAATCATGGCTCTTTCAGTAAAATAATTTTTTTTAATGTACCTGTCAAGGAGGCAGGCTGGAGGGACACTGGGACATTGGTGCAGGTAAGTTAACATAGGTGATGGGACACTGTGTGCCTGAAACTCAACTATGAATAACTTTGTAAATTACAGGGCTGTAATAAAAAAACTTAAATTAAAAATTAATTTAATAAAAGAAACCTCTGACAAAGGACTCAATTCTCAAGGCGAACTCTATCAGGCAGCTGCATACATAACTATTAGTCAGAGTTAATCATATTTTATTATACCTGCTCTTCAATATATAAAAATTCTCTTCTATAATTACTCTGAAATGAAAACTAAGCACAAAGTAGAAAAGTCAAAATTTCCCTTTATTGGATTTTATATATAGGCATGCCAGCAAAAACAACATGTAAAATAAAATAACTGTGACACTGTACTCCCAAAACTTACATAATACTATAAACTAACATTAATTCAATAAAATTCTATTTAAAATAAAACAAAGTTTACATAATGAAAGGAGAAAATATAGCAAAATACTGGGTCTTCAGTGTTTACTTCAAATCTACTATTTATACTCAGTAACAGAAGACTATAAAATAAATTTTTGCAGAAATGAGTTGGGAGTAGGAATCTTATAAACATATAGGGAGGGGAGGTCTGGACCACACCTGGAAGCGCTCAGGGGGACAATATGAAATGCCAGGAACCAAACCTGGGTCAGCTGCATGCAAGGCAAACACCCTATCCAACTGAGCAATCAGTTCAGTACCCTTATAAACATTCTTTTTTATTGGGGGGAGGGGGGCACACGCAGTAGTGCTCAGGGATTACTCCTGGCTCTGCATTCAGAAGTCACTCCTGGCAGGCGCAAGGGACCATATGGGATGCCGGGTATCAAACCTGGGTCTGTCCCGGATCAGAAGTGTGCAAGGCAAATGCCCTACCACTGTGCTATTGCTCCGGCCCCCTTTCATTCTTAAGTGAAGCTACAATGTAGTTGAATTCATAGCATTGGGGTGGGGGGTGAAGAAAGAAGTCTGAGGCAGAGTAAAACTGAGAGCTCTCTGAGTTAACTTCTGTGTACAATACAATGCTGATGAACAAAATATGAAAAGGTGCTAGTTGGTTGTTTTATATCTAAACTATGAAATTTAAATCAACCACAGTAATAGTTTGGAACTTGGACAAAGGAAATACATTTTTTTTTTTTTTTTGGTTTTTGGGTCACACCCGGCAGCACTCAGGGGTTCCTCCTGGCTCTACACTCAGAAATCGCTCCTGACAGGCTCAGGGGACCATATGGGATGCCAGGATTCGAACCACCAACCTTCTGCATGCAAGACAAATGCCTTACCTCCATGCTATCTCTCTGGCCCCCGGGAAATACTATTTTCAATAGGGAGTATTTGGACATAGTACAAACTGCTAGATGTCTTTAATGACTGGTTTTTCACCTATTTTGTTTATTTGTGGGGAGGTTTTAGGGTTGTTTTTTTTTATAATTTTCTAATTCTCTACATGGGGTCAGAGAGATGATATAGAGCATAGGGCATTTGCCTCGTACACGGCCAAGCTGTATTCAATCTGCTCTACCACATATAGTCTGCCCAATACCAGGCATGACTTCTGAGTAAACCAGTAGTACACCTAGCTGAGCACTGAGTGTGGCACCAACAAAAATTTTTTTAATTCTACTACCTATAGATAATACAACCTCTTCTTGGATGATTTGGCTGAGGTGGGTGGGTGGGGAGGAGAAGGGGAACGGGAAGGTGGGCAGCCTCTAGCTGTGTTCAAAGGCGATTCCTGTCTCTGCATGCACTAGGGAGTAGTTCACCCCTCATCATGCTCAAGGAACCGTATAGAACACAGGGGATCAAACTGGAAATGGTTGGCATTGCAAGGCAAGCACCTTAACCCCTGTTCAAACTGTACTCACTTACAGGTCCTAGCATTAGTGATTTTCTATTGCTGATTTCAACCCAGTAGAATATAAACTTCCTATCAGTGTTTTCTGTTTGGTTTACTGCTAAATTTTTAGCACCAGTGAACGAATGAATGGCAATTACAAAAAAGTACTTCATAAATATTTGTGGGATGAAATTTCAATGAATAATAAAATTAAAGGAGTTCATAGGCAATTCATCATTGTCGCACTGACCTACCTACTGTGAGATTTCATGTCCCAATGAACATAGATACGCTGGTGTAGTAAATTTTATAGTATTTAGGAGGAATTGAGCATAAATTAAAATAATCAATTGAGCCTAGTTATTTAGGGGCCTGTAAAGAAATGAACAAACACTATCTTTCATTATAATAATATAGTTTCTTTAGTGGTACTTCTCCTTCTCACAGTCATTTGGAATATACTCCACGTATTTAAATTAATATTATGGTCTAATACTCTTAAAATCCTTCCTACAAAAGACTACTCTGGCATCAACTACATAATTACATTTCCTCAGTGACCTTGTAATCTCGTGAGCATTGCTCTAGACTAAACAGCCTCATTCAGCTGCCCTGTGTCTGACTGCCGATGAAAGAAACTTGTTTGACAATTGCTTCAAGCAGAAACATATTTTTTCCCATGATTGCATTAAAAAAGATTTAAAACTTGCCAGACTAGAACCTGAAGCACAAAGGTTCATGTTCAATGTGTGATTCGATTTCTAGTTTCCTATGCCAATGAAAACAGATACTAAAGACAGCTTGCTGCCACGATCATCAAAAATCAAATCTAATTTAGTGATGCATTAACGATTACAATAAAGTATAAGATATATAAAATGCAAACATATTACAATCTTCTTTTATGGTGTCTGTATGTTGCTATATTATTTTATTTTTTGATGCTTCGAAACTCTTTTTTTTTTTTCTTTTTTTGGGGGGAGCGGGTGGGTCACACTCTGTAGCACTTAGGGTTTACTCCTGACAGGCTCGAGGGATGCCAGGGATCAAAACAGTGTCCGTCCAGGGCTGGCCACATGTAAGACAAATGCCCTGCTGCTGTGCTATCGTTCCTGCCCCTCTTGAGACTCTTTCTAAAATGAACACACAAAGTAGAGAGCACCAAAAAAACAAAACATAAACACGCAGCATTGTCTCCATTCTCAGTCAATTCCTGAATAATGTGTCACAGGTAAAGACCTTGAAAAATGTTTCTGTAATGTAATTTAAAATATTTTTTTCAACATAAGGAAAATGAAAACAGCAAACATATCTTTAATGACTGAATACTTTGGGGCTAGAGTGAGAGTACATAAGGTAGTTGCCTTATGTGCTGTTGACCCGGATTCAAACCCCTGCATCCCATATGGGTACTCTGAGCCCTCCCAGGAGCAACCATTCGCCTCAGAGCTTGATGTAAGCCTACCAGTTATACCCCCAAGAAGGAAAAAATAATAATTGACACAGTCACCCCAAAAATAATGAATAGTAATATCATAACAACAGGTCAAGAAGTTCTAGCCATGGGCCAGAGAGATAGCACAGAGGTAGGATATTTGCCTTGTTTGCAAAAGGACAGTGGTTCGAATCCCAGCATCCCACATGGTCCTCCAAGCCTCCCAGGAGCAATTTCTGATTATAGAGCCAGGAGTAACCCCTGAGCGCTGCCGGGAGTGACCCCCCCACACACACAAAAAAAGGAATTGTAGCCAAATGGAATAAAATATGAAACTGAAGTCAGTGGCAGGATATTTAAATATCTTTAAATATTTAATTTTAAATGTCTAAATTTAAATATTTAAATATTTTCCCTTCTCAGATGACTGGTTCCAGATAAAGAACCGAGTTCTTCATGGCCCAACTTACTAGAGTTTCATAACTCAACTAGATATATTAGACCTTCAGCCTGCCTCCAGCTGGCATCACTGGTACTAAACTAAAACAGGAAACAGAACCCCACCCTTCTGGCTAGCTCTCAGCAGCCTCAGCATCCAACCTATACTATATATTAATGGGCTCATACCACAGTTTACGTGGCTGAACGACAAATCTACACAACGAATTACATGCTGCTCAGTGAAGATGGGTAGAGAATAAAGATAACAACCTCACCTTAATCTGTCAGCATCTTCCAGTGAACCTAACTATAAAAATTCATTCCCATCAAAGCAAGAACACTAGAAAATCAATAAGGGAGAACACGGAAACCCACCAAACTCAATGAGTAAAAACAGTATCACAAAAGACATTAAAAAAAAAAAAAGTACAGTAGTGGCTGAAGCAATGGTGCAGTGGTAGGGTGTTGGTCTTGTACACGGCTGACCCAGGACGGACCCGGGTTCGATCCCTGGCATCCCATATGGTCCTTCAAGCCAGAAGCAATTTCTGATGACAGCGCCAAGAATAACCCCTGAGTATCACAGGGTATGGCCACCCCCCCCCAAAAAAAAAACACCCCCTAAAAAACACAGTAAATTTATATAAATTCTCGATGTCTTTAGAAACACTATGATAAGAATATTCACCAAGTTCAAAGAAAAGATTTTAGGGGCTGAAGAGATAGAAAAGTAGTAGGGCGTTTGCCTTGTACCCAGCCAGGTCAGGCCTGATGGTGGTTCAAATCCTGGCATCCTATTTGGTCTCCTGTGCCTGCCAGGAGTGATTTCTGAGTGCAGAGTCAGGAGTAACCTCTGAGCACCACCTGGTATGACCCAAAAACCAAACACCAAAAAATAAAAAAAGAAAGATTTTTACTGTAGACACATTGCCTATATATGAATGAACCATAATCTGTAAAAAAAAAAAAAAATAATTATAATAGAATCAGTGACATGAGTAAAAAATTTAACATCTAATAAACACTGAATCATTTGTAATTGCCAATTATCTAATCAGTTAATAAATTTAAAGCAGTACCAAGTAAAAGCTCAAAATATATGGCAGCTGGCTGTTAATAGGGTGTGATACAAATGGTCGTATCTTAGGTAAAGCCATTGATAGGTAGATGTTGGCTTGCTTTGCTTCTTTGAAAATATTTTATTATCAACTTATACAAATATACATTAAACTTGAAAGATTTGGGGCCGGAGAGACAGCATGGAGGTAAGGCATTTGCCCTGCATGCAGAAGAACAGCAGTTCGATTCCTAGCATCCCTGAGCCTGCCAGGAGCAATTTCTGAGCGTAGAGCCAGGAGTAACCCCTGAGCACTGCTGGGTGTGTGTGACCCAAAAACCAAAAAAAAACTTGAAAGATTTTAAATAAACTATTACTTTGATGAAGGAAGTTTACTTTGAAGCATAAATGTACAAAATGCTAAAAATATTTTTAAAAGGTAGGTCAAAGGAAAACCATCTCACCTACTAACGGTAAATTTTAAGAAATTGAGGGGCCGGGCGATGGCGCTAAAGGTAAGGTGCCTGCCTTGCCTGCGCTAGCCTTGGACGGACCACGGTTCGATCCCCCGGAGTCCCATATGGTCCCCCAAGCCAGGAGCAACTTCTGAGCACATAGCCAGGAGTGACCCCTGAGCGTTACTGGGTGTGGCCCAAAAACCAAAAAAAAAAAAAAAAGAAAGAAATTGACCTAAGGGTCAGAGTGATAGCACACACAAGGCTGACCCCCCAAGACAGATCTGGGTTTGATCCCCAGCATGCCATATAGTCCCCCGAGCGAGGAGCAATTTTTGAGCACATAGCCAGGAGTAACCCCTGAACGTCACCGGGTGTGGCCCAAAAAGGAAGAAAAAAAAGAAATGTTCTTTAAGATTCTGATTCTCTGCACTCTTACATAATTCCCTCCCCAGGGGCATGACGTATTCAGCTCCAGAGATTTTTATTAAATAGCAAGAGAAATTCTTCAGATGTTAATTAAGATCCCAAATCAGATAGTTTTAAATTAATATACAGGCAACTTATCTATGTTGGTCAAACTTAATCAGACAAAATCTTTCAAAACATTGGGGGCCACAGAGACAGAACAGCGGACAGAGCAACTTGCCTTGCAATGTGGCCAACCCTAATTTAATTTCCAGCATTCCTTATGTTCCCCCAAGCATGCCAGGAGTAATAATGATTTCTGAGTGCAGAGCCGGGAGTGACCCTTGAGCACCACTGGATATGACCCAAAATTTTAAAAAAATCGAATTAAAAATGAAAAGGTTGAAACTGAGGCACAGCAGGGAGGGCCCTTGTCTTGTACATGGAAAACCCAGGTTTAATTTCACAGCATTATCACACAATCACCTGAGTCCCACCAGAATAATCCTGAGTGCAGAGCTAGAAGGAACACCTGAGCACTGCCCAGTGTGGCCCAAAAATGAACAAAAAAAGGATAAAATTTAAAGATATTTTCTTGGGGGTCAGAATATACTAAAACTTGCTGGCATGTACCTTGATTCCAGGTTTGACATTATAAGGGTAACCCCAGAAGCCACAATCACAGCCACGGTGGCAGGGGTCATCTCTGGCACCAAGGGGTCTGAGCAGCATCATAACCTTGTGCCCCTGCATGGAACCACTGGTAGGGCCCCAGGTTTGAGCCCCATCTCCCCACTATGCCAAAAAGCTTCTCCCCACTAGCATAGAAGATGGAAGCTTGTGACTTATACATACGCAGGGAACCTAGTTCTGTTTAACAATAAAAAGGGAGTCGAAAGGCAAACACCAAGTGAACACTCCCGGGTAACCACAGCACAGGCCTATCCTTTGAAGTTCAGGAGAAACTGAGGATCAGGGAACCCGGATCAGGACTCGCCACGCAAAGTCCTCACTTGGAGAGAGGCAGCAGAAGGCGAGGAGTCTAGGAACAAGTCGAACAAGACCTGCCTTTGTTCCACGGGGGCTCTCTGACTTGCAAAAGGGAGGGAAGTTGATTCCCAGCTTGCCTCGCTTTCAAGTCTTCGGGGTGAAGCCCATCTTATAAAATTAATCCTTGGGAACAGCATTAGTCAGTGATGGCTCCATGCAATGCCAGGTGCAGAGAGGAGGTTTTCTCCAGAGAACAGCAAAGCATGGGAGGAGAGCTCTATGCAAGAAGGCCAAAGGAGCAAACTGACACCAGCAACTGCAAATACCAGGCAGAAAAGAAACAGCCAAGCACTGGGGAGTTTCCCTCATATACCTGCTGCTGCTGCTGCTGCTGCTGCTGCAGCTACTGGGAATGCATGAAGCCCGAAGATAGACTCTGTGGTTTCTAGGGAGCACCTGGTTAGAGTAGAGATTAACAACTGTGACCCCTCAGGTAGAGGCAGTTAAAAGCTCAAGCCTGAGCGCTGTGGAGCTTGTTGACACATAAATGTCCTCACTCCTTGGCCTCCTCCTAAGGGAGACTCCTCTCTGCGATTCACCTTCTACTCTGCAAGGTCCCAGTTCTATCCATGCCCGAGGATACTGCTGGAGTTCTGCTCATCTTTGGTGTTTCCTCCCTCTAGTCAGACCGAGCTGAGAGAGTGTACATGAAATGCACCTGGAAAAGGGGCTATTGATTTTTCCCTTTAAAATTTATTTTACTAAAAACAACTCCAGGCTTTGGCAATCCTCTGTATCTACCTGTAACTACTACTGAAACTTATAGACTGATCCAAGGGCATAGCTGTAACTCCTGTGTCACTTTCCCTTTTAGGCACTTTCCCTGAAAGAGCTGAGAAGCATATCAAGAATACGCCACAGGAGAGGGATTACTGACCACCTAAAGCAGTGGGGAAAGCCTGGATCACTGCAGAAAGAGCCTACAGCAGATGCCGCTGATCCTACCATCCTCTCTGCTCAAGCACTAGCAATCTCTCAAGAAACCTTAACCTAGAAGAAAAGGATAAATACATTTAAATAACCTATCAAGAATGAAATAAGAAGAAATAGAAAACCTCAATCGTATTATCTTAAGCATGGAGTTGAAACAGTAATCCAATCTATAAAGCCTTGATGGAACCAGATGGATTCACCAGTGAATTTTAAAGATCTTTAGAGAAGTTCACTATAAGACCAGACTTCAGAAAATCAGATAAAAGTGAGTATTATGAAATTCATTACACTATCATGAGAGCAAACCAGTAAGGACATTACAAAGAAATAAGACAAGATATATCTCAGATCAATACTGATGAAAAACTTTTTCAATAAAATACTAGCAGATTGAATCTGACAATTTATCAAAAGAATCAAATGAGGTTTACTCCAGTGATGCAATGATCCTACATACAAATAAACTATTGTAATACTGTAATATATCAATAAAAAGGCAAAATATCACGTTATATCTAGAGATGCTGATAATGTATTTGGCATGAGTCAACATCCATTTATCATAAAACCTCTCAGTAAGAAAGACTAGAAATAGCATACCAGAGGGGCCAGGGCAATAGTACACTGGGGAGGGAATTTGTCTTGCATTTAGCCAACTTGAGTCTGATCCCTGGCACCTCACATGGTCCCCTGAGCTCCCAGGATAATCCCCGAGCTAAGAGCCAAGAGTAAGCCCTGTGCACCACGGATATGCTCTCCCACCTCCAAAAAAGAAGATACATCAGCATAATTCAAGCCATCTACTCTAAACCCACAGCTAGTATCATACTCAATAATGAAAACACTGAAAAGTTTTTATTTAAAATAAGGAAAAGGCAAGTTTTTATTAATTGAGGCTTTAGCCAGGACAGAACAATGAGGTAAGATGGAAATCAAAGAATTAGAGTCTGGGAAAGAAATTAAACTAATTTTATTTGCAGGTGTTGGTGGAATACACACATACACACATACTTTTTGTTTTGCAATGTGACAATGCCACAAGTGGGGGATAAGGGGGATTGAACCTGGGTAGCTCCATGCAAGGTGAGACATCTTACCTGCTATAAACCATCTTTCTGGCCCCACTCATATATTTTAAAATTGCTTAAGAACTCTATTTAAGAAGTTATTAGCTGAATGGGCTTTGTGGATGATTATATAACAAAGGTCCAGGGAGGTTCAATCCTGATGCCATTGAATATAGCAGAAATACACAAAACACACCAGTCGATTGGTAGGCATCAGGGAGATGGTCCAACCAAGTTCAAGGGTAACATGCCCTTGCATGAGCAAGGTCTCACGTTTCCAATTCCTGCACTATCTGGCATCCATGCACCACGAGATATAAACCTGGAGGCCTCCCAAGGATCCAAAAAAACCATCAATCATTGAGCCCTAGTTTTGAATAGTCTTCTCTGCCTAGTTAGCTAAGTAGTTCCAAGTATTCCTAGGAGCATTGCTTGGGAGGTGCCATCAAAAAAAAAAAAAAAAAAGCTATTAGAAACAATGACTACCGCAAAGCGATTGTTTATATATTTTATAATATTTTTAAAAACTATAGATAAAAATCTGATGCATTCTAATATTCAAGTAGTGGCGGATAAATTAAGAAAAACAATACCATTGACAACTGTAGCCAAAGAATATTTAGGAATCAATTCGACCAAAAGGCAATGAAAGACCAATATAAACAAAAACTATAAGATGAAATTAAAAAAAAAAAAAAAGCTACAGAGCAAGGGCCAGGAAAATAACTGAGTAATGGGAGCACGTGCCTTGCTTACATGATGCCCTGGAGATAAGAAGGGAGGCGAGGGAGGGACAGAGGAAAGGACGGAGGAAGGGACGAAGGGAGGGTAGACGAAAGAAGGGCAAAAAGGGGGAGGCGGGGCAGATAGACTGAGGAAACCAGAAGAGGAGAGTATAGACTGTGGATAAGGTGCTTCCCCTGGATCCTGGTTCAATTCTTAGTACCACACCCGACCTCACTTGAGTATCTGCACTGCATACAGAGGCAGGAATAAGTCCTGAGCACCAAGAAGAATGCCCTCTTGCACCCACAATAAGACTTCAAGAGAGGAAGGATAGTTCTACGTAGAAAATGGAAAGGAATTAAGGTCCAAATGTCCATGAGTACCAAAAAATGTATATAGATTTTAATGCAACCTTCAATCAAAACTATAATATTTAAAAGAAAAAAAGGAAAGGCCCGGAGAGATAGCACAGCGGCGTTTGCCTTGCAGCAGCCGATCCAGGAGCAAAGGTGGTTGGTTCGAATCCCGGGTGTCCCATATGGTCCCCCTGTGCCTGCCAGGAGCAGACAGCCAGGAGTAACCCCTGGAGCACCGCTTGGGTGTGGGCCCAAAAACCAAAGGAAAAAAAAAAGGAAAATAACACTGAGGTTTATATGAAATTTCTAAAATCTTCAAGCTGTTGAGAAATCCAAGAAAACAAAATAGGTGCTAATAAAAAATTCAAACCCGGAATTCTTCTTCTAATGAAACTGAATTAATTCATTATCACTACTACCCAAGATTTTTTTTTTACACCACTGATTATGTATAATAGTAATTTTAGTATCTGTTTTTAAAGACACAAGAAATTAAATTACCACCATAGTTTATTTTTTTTGTTATAATTAGTAGAGGAAACAAACTTAAGTGAATTCATTTGCCATCATAGTTTTAAATGCCTTACATTGCAATTGGTAGAGAAAACAAAATGATTAAGGGTATTCGGCCAAAACATTTTACCACAAAAAATTAGACTATTCTACAGAAAAGTGAATATTTAAATTTTTTTCTACAGTGGAATGATTTAAGTTTTCGCTTTTTCTACTTTATAAGACTACAAGGTCTCCAAGTCTACTTTACAAGTCTTCTGCACAAAGGCACTAAGGTCACTCATCTTTCCTTGTAACCCTGGGACAAGACTTCCATCCTCAAAGCTATCTAAATATTAGAAATAAATATTTCTAAATATTAGGCTAAGGAGGGGGTTGAAAAATATTTGTAAATATTAGAAAGCTGCTCCCTTTGAACTGATATTAGGTAATAGTTATCTTTTGTTTCCTACTCTTTTCATTCCACACGATTTCCTTCCTTTGAATGCAGGATTGAATCCAGGGCTTGAATGCACAAGGCCAGTACTCTACCACTAAGCAATAACCGCATACATCCCTTCTTTTAAACTACTTTTTGAGTTAATATTATATGCATTTATAAAGAAACAACTCTTCAACATTATTCTACCATATTATTAGCAAAGTATGAAACTCTTCTCAAGCTTGATTAAATTTCTTATTTTTTTCCTCCTTTTTGTGCCATCAGAGATCAAATTCCGAGCCTTTATATGAGCCTGAGCGTCTACTGCTGAGGCAAGTCCAAGTAATCCAGCGATCTTTTTTGGTGTAACCTCCCTCCACCATGACGCTCCAGGTTTCATGGCTTCCTACTGGCTCTACTGGCTCTCTGCTCAGCAATCACTCTTCTTAATGTGTGTCAGGGGGATCTGAGGTCAGTCAATGCAAGGTAAGTGCCTAACCTCATGAACTATCTCTCCAGTACCCTCAGCAATCCCTTAAGGCTCTGATGCTTCTCAAATATTGGGGCGTGGACCCTAGGGAGGGGGCACGAGGCTCTGTAAAGGGGGGGCACATTTGACCTAAGCAAACACTGTCATAACAAGCTAAGCCCATGTTTATGTTTGTAGTTGGGTTTCAGTCATAAAAAAGAACACTTTCCTTCACCAGAGCACCTTACCACCGCCATTGCCCCCTCACCTCCCCCCCCCCACCCCCTGCGTGTATTCTAGACAGGGCATTCTACTTCTCATCACTGGCTACCATGGGTCATGACACTTGCTACTGTAGTAATTACTCTAACTGCACTCACCACTCTGTGGTTAAGCTTGAGAATCATGGGCTGGATCTTTCAAACCTTATCTCTATTGTCTATGGGTATTATTACCAGAGTATCATTTACTCTTCTTAAATATTTTCTTAAGGGGCTGGAGCAATAGCACAGCAGTAGGGCGTTTTTGCCTTGCTTGCAGCTGACCCAGGACGGACCCGTGTTTGATCCCTGGCGTCCCATGTGGTCCCCCAAGCTAGGAGCAACCCCTAAGTAATCACCGGGTGTGGCCCAAACCCCACCAAAAAAGAGAATATTTTCTTAAGAATTTACCATACAAAAAAAAAAAAAAGAATTACCATACTATCTTTTAGTGGTTTTATTTTAACTGGAATCGCTGTGAGATACAGGTGTTTTAAAGAAGTATCTTTTGCTGTTAATTTTACCATTTGTTTTGTTTTTGCCTTTGTTTTTCTTAGGGGTCACACTCAGAGATACTCAGAGCTTTACTCCTGGTTCTGCTCCCAGAAATCACTGCTGGCAGACTCAGGGGGACCATCTGGGATGCCCAATGATCAAATCTGGGTCAGCCACATGCAAAGCAAACTCCCTACTCACTGTGCCTAACACTCTAATTTTACAATTTTTATCAGTGGAATTAAAATTGTAAGCTTCTTATTGTTTTTACTAGACTACTATTTATAGCACTGATAGTCTTTTTCTACCTGGGGGGTGCACACCTTAGATCTTAACCTCGCTTATGTATGGGGAACAGGAATACCAGTCATCTTCTCTTCTCTTCTCTTCTCCTTCTCTTCTCTTCTCTTCTCTTCTCTTCTCTTCTCTTCTCTTCTCTTCCTTGTTCTTTTTCTTTTCTTTTCTCTTTTCTTTTGTGGGTTTTTTGGGGTCACACCCGAGCAGTGCTCAGGGTGTTACTCCTGGCTGGGCTCCATGCTCAGCAAATTGCTCCTGGCAGGCACAGGGGACCATATGGGACACTGGGATTCGAACCAATGACCTTCTGGCATGAAAGGCAAACGCCTAACCCTCCATGCTATCTCTCCGGCCCCTCATTTTATTTTTTGATTCTAGTTTTCTGTTGTTATTTGTCTTTCACACATGTTAACTGGAATGTTTTTGCTGCTTGGGGTTTTAAATATTTATGCCATCTTATTATTTATGCATCCTTTTCACTTTATGGATCGTGCATTTAGAATTACATTCCCAATATTTGTTCATTGATTTTGAGGTTTGTTTTTCACATTGAGAACTTGTATAATTCATCTGGAAGCAATTTTGGAATTAGTGATTCTCATTCATTTTATAACTTGGGTCAATGGCAAAGACTCTTTACAGGAGGTGGGATAAAAGGGACAAATAGTCATGGCATACCAAAATATGGTGTGTCATAAAGTAAGTTATTTTTATAATAATGGATTCATAGCAAAAACTGTTAGAGGGGGTTATTTTTAAAAAGAAAAAAAACCTCCAGGCACATGGTTTCTTATAAACTATGGTTTCCCAGAAAAAATTCAAAAGAATGACATGTGGTTAAAGAACTAACATTTACAGAAAAAAGTCAAAATGTTAGAAGGTTCCTTTTATTGTGTACTGGAAATACTAGAATTATGCATCTAATATGTAAAAGAAAATGTAAATAAAATATTCAAATTTGGAAGAAAAACGTTTTGTGGGGGCCAGAGAGGCAACATGGAGATGGGGCATTTGCCTTGCATGCGGAAGGATGGTGGTACAAATCCCGGCATCCCATATGGTCCCCAAGCCTGCCAGGAGAGATTTCTGAGCGTAGAGCCAGGAGGAACCCCTGAGTGCTGCCAGGTATGACCCAAAACCCCCCAAAAAAAAAGATTTTTTTTTGTTGTTGTTTTTGATTTTGGACCACACCCAATGGTGCTTAGAGGTTACTCCTGGCCAGCTATTTGTTCAGGAATTACTCCTGGCAGTGCTCAAGGGACCACATAGGATGCTGAGGATCAAACCGGGTTGGCTGCTTCAAGACAAATGCCCTACCCACTGTACTATTGCTCCAGCCTTGAAAAGAAACATTTTTCTACAGAATTCTGGTAGCAAATGCTTCATTAAACTTATGTATAAGGATAAGTGAATTAAATAATATGCAGCAAAGATTATCTTTAAATCAAGTTTCTTCTCATTTCATAATAAGCTCACAAATTTACCACTCTTTAAACCATTCACGTGTATATTTAAGAAAGTATTTACTTACACCTAATAATATAATTCAAAAAAAATAATAATATAATTCAAAGTTGATGGATAAAAAATGATAAATGCTCATTAAGTCTTAAGTATTTTGATAGCAAAAAATGTAGTTCTTTGGAAATGAAGTATATCCAGATACCTTAATTCACCCATTCCAAAAACTATTACATTAAAATTATTTGAATATATCTACATCAATATTTTTGCAACAATTAAACTAAAATTAAAAAATTTACTATTTCTGGGGCCGGAGTGATAGCACAGTCGTAAGTCATTTCCCTTGCACACAGCTAACACAGGTCAAACCCCAGTTTGAATCCTGGCATCCCATATGGTCCCCCGAGCCTGCCAGGAATGACTTCTGAGCATAGAGCCAGGAATAATGCCTGAGTCCCCCCGGCCCCAAAAAAGTACTAATTCTTCTGGTAATACTACTCAGAGACACTAGAGTACCAGGAGGACTAGTCCATTGTAGGAAGCTTGCCACAAATAGTAAGGGAGTGCAGTTAGGGCAGAGAAAGGGCCACTATGACAATGACAGTTGGAAATGATCACTTTAGGAGATGAAGTGATAGGCATTGTAACCCTACACCTATTCTTTGTGTAACCTGACCTATAAGAAAGACCCTCCCATTTCTGGGAGAAGAGGGGGGAGAGGGGGAGGAGGAGGAGGAGGAGGAGGAGGAGGAGGAGGAGGAGGAGGAGGAGGAGGAGAAGAAGAAGAAGGAGGAGATGGAGGAGGAGGAGGAGGAGGAGGAGGAGGAGGAGGAGGAGGAGGAGGAGGAGGAGGAGGAGGAGAGGAGGAGGAGGAGGAGGAGGAGGAGGAGGAGAAGACATGGCTGAAAGAAGTTAAGGCGCAGGGCAAGCTAAGGATGGCATGTGCTTAAATAGGTTTATGATACAGGCCACACACGTTGGCTAGGGCAGATAAAGATGTTATCTCTCTGGAACCTGTGTGGATGATGTACTCGCCTCTACCTGAACCCAGATACCTGCCTGCTGGGGATTGCAGAAACCCACGTGGCTTGGGACTGCAGAGAAGAGCCTCCATCATCATCGACCTCCATTTGGCTCCATCCTAAGGGCCTTCTTTATTATTTTAATCAATAGGCATGATTCCCCTCAGTAATGAGAGAGACCGTGTGTGTGTGTGTGTGTGTGTGTGTGAGAGAGAGAGAGAGAGAGAGAGAGAGAGAGAGAGAGAGAGAGAAGAGAGAAAGACAGAGAGAGAAGAGAGAAAAAAGAGAGAGAGAGAGAGAGAGAGAGAGAATGCCAGAGTCGGGCAAGAAGGCAGGGCAGCAAGGAAACTGGGGACTTGGTGGAGGAAGGGTGTTGTACACTGCAATGACTGAAACTCAATCATAAACAAACAAAAATAAAGAGAAAAAAATCTGTAAAGAAAGAATGATTAATAAATTCAAATAAAAACAAAAACTAATTCAAAAGTTTAGAGCACAGAAAAGAAAATATTTTATATATCATGCCTCACCCTAAAAAAAAATTTTTTTTTAAATTTTCACTTTATTTGGGGGCTGCACCCAGCAATGTTCAGGAGTTACTCCTGGCTCTTCACTCAGGAATCACTCCCGCTGGTGCTTGAGGGATCATATGGGATACCAAGGATCGAACCTGGGTTGGCCATGAGCAAAGCAAGCACTCTATCAGTTATACTCTCACTCCAGCCACCCCAGCCTACCACTTCTAACTTTTTAGAACACACAACCCTTAATTACCTTTTCAAGCTTCAGTCTCGGCACTCAAGTCAACTTCTTGAGTAATTTATTACTTCAGATTTAAAAGTCACTTTAGCTTTTATTCATCTTTTATAGTAATTAGACCTTCAAGCTTCCATACTCTAATTTAATCCATTATGCATCCTATTGAAGATTTTGTTGGAGAGCCAGTCCAGCGGGTAGCGAGCTTGTCTTGCACACGGCCAACCTGGTTCAATCCCCAGCACTTCATATGGCCCCTTGAGCCCTGCCAGGAGTAACTCCTGACCACAAAGCCTGGTGGAGTAACCTTTGAGCATTTCCAGGTACGGCCCAAAGAAAAACAAAAATCAAAAACTCCCAGCATGTGGGGTTTTGTCGTAACTTATTTCTGTTATTGGGTCATCTTTTTTAAACCTTTACTCAGTCTTACTGTTTTCATTTACTTTTACACTATTCTTTTTTTTTTTTTTTTCGGTTTTTGGTTTTTGGGCCACACCCGGCGGTGCTCAGGGGTTACTCCTGGCTGTCTGCTCAGAAATAGCTCCTGGCAGGCACGGGGGACACCGGGATTCGAACCAACCACCTTAGGTCCTGGATCGGCTGCTTGCAAGGCAAACACCACTGTGCTATCTCTCCGGGCTCTACACTATTCTTTACACTAAAATTTTTCTTATTAAGAAACAAGCTTCTGGATCTTTTTCGGCTTTCGTTGTTGTTATTTTGGGGCTACACCCAGCTGTCCTCAGCAGTTACTGCTGGCTCTGCACTCGGGAATTATTCTTGGCAATGCTCAAGGGACTGTATGGAATGCCAGAATCTCAGCTTGGCCACATGCAAAACAAATGTCCTGCCTGTTGTACTTTTACTTTCATCTCCCTTAGTCTTTTTTTTATTCAATAGTTTAGGCTGATAAACCTATAGTTTTCAAGTATCCAAGTGCCCACTTATCTCCTAAAGCTGACTGTTAATATCTTCAATACCAAAAACCACAATCACAAATTCACTTCTAAAAATCAATGTGGCTTTTGAGACATCAGGCCAGCACTACATTACACACACCTTTTGAAAAAAAAATAATTTTCTGAATCCTTTTATTTTTTCATTATAGCTTCATTCTAGCCAGTAGACAGTATAAATCTATTATTTTTCATGGCTAAGAGCTATACATATAGATTACTACTGATTAAATTGAGCCCTAATTTCTAAAAAAAAAATACACAATAGCTAAAAATGAACAATTACTTCCATACATTTGCCAAGGGCAACCTTATTAAAAAAGAAAATCCAATTTCAATCTGAAATTTTTTCTAAGACTAGAAAAAAAATCTAATATTAACTTAGTTATATTAAGAAACATTTATTTATAAGAATAATATTCTATGAACTCAACATATTAAAATATTAAAAGATGTAAGCTAAAACCAGTAACAACAAAATCCTAAACAATTCCTCAATGAAAAGTTTCTTCCAGAAACTTACCCAAGTCTTCCTAGCACCTCCAGCTCAGGAACTTGTGGCCCACAGGTCTCTATTTTCAATGGCTGGTATTCATATAGAGCTTCTTCAAGCATTTGTACAGGTGTTAATGGAATTTGCTGTCCCTGTTCAAAAAAAAGTGAAGAAAACCAGTATATTTTAATATTATTTTCATATTAACTTATTTGTAGTCATTTTCATATGGACTAAACATCTCACCCTTAAAACAGAATATAGAATAGTTATAGCTCAGGGAATAGCTCAATGGCAAAACTACTGCTTTGCGTTCATGAGGCCATGAACTTGATCCACACTCACCTGTTGATCCACTGACCTGGTTGGCCAATAATCATAGAGAGAGGCCTAGAGCCTCCATGAGATCCTTTCTTTTTTTTGTGGGGGCGTGTCAAAAAAAAGGATGTCTAGGGGCCAGAGTGATAGCATAGCATAGCAAGGTCATTCACTTTGCACGCAGCCAACTGAGGACTGACCCAGGTTCAATCCTCAGCTTCTCACACGTTCCCCGAGTCTTCCAGGAGTGATTTCTGAGCATATGCCAGGAGTAGCCCCTGAGTACTAGTGGATGTGGCTCAAAAACAAAAACAAAAAAACAAAAAAGGGAGGTCTGTATACAAAGAAAACATTTTATCAAAAGACTAACATTTTTCTGAAAAGTCAGAACCAAAGAAAAAGATAGAACCAAAGATTTTTCTGAGAAGACAGCACTACTAGGAGTCTAAAACTATCATAGTTGGTCTTAAGTATAAAAAAATAAAATGTCGGGCCCAGAGAGATAGCACAGCGGTGTTTGCCTTGCAAGCAGCCGATCCAAGACCAAAGGTGGTTGGTTCGAATCCCGGTGTCCCATATGGTCCCCCGTGCCTGCCAGGAGCTATTTCTGAGCAGACAGCCAGGAGTAACCCCTGAGCATCGCTGGGTGTGGCCCAAAAACCAAAAAAAAAATAAAAATAAAAAAATAAAAATAAAATGTCAGGGCAAGAGAGATACCGTAGGCGTAGTGCCCATGTTTTGCATGCTGGAGATAAAGGTTCAATTCCCAGCACAACAGTCCCTCACTGCTCTTGGAGTAACCACAGAGAACTACACCAGGAACAGCCCCTCATCACTCCTAGGTGCGGTCCCCAAAATTAAGTAAATACATGAAAAGATACTCAACATCTTTAGGAAAAAGGAAAACTTAAAAACTAAACAAAAACACTTCCTCATACACACTAAAATGATTATTCACAAAGACACTTTTTTGTTGTTGACAGGAGTGAGGGGCCCTGCCCTGGGGCTGCAACCAGCAATGTTTTATTCCTGGCTCTGTAGTCAGGGGTCAGAAAAACTCCAATGTCAGGAATCGAACCGGGGTTTACCACAAGCAAAACAAGTGCCATAGCCCCAGTATAATGTCTCCAGTTCCACAAAGACTATTCTTAAAAAATCAGAATACTTAAATGTTGGTGAAAGTGTCCATATTCACTCTGAGAATTAAAGTTACCATATATTTATACTTAGTGATTCTACTCCCACATACTTATCCAAAAACACATGGCACAGAGCACTTAATTTTTGTGTGATGTTGAAGATTAGACCTTAAAACTAAAAGGCAAGTGTCCAACTACTCAGTTGCATCCCAGTCTTCACACATGTACAATAATGTTCAGAGTTGAATTACTCATAATACAGAGGCTAAAGGTCCATCCATCAACAATGCTGAAGGTCCATCAGCTCATTTATGGATAAAGGAGATGCATTCTCACAATATAAAAATGAACTCATTCAATATATCAGAATAGGTTAAATAAAATTCACAAAATAAAACATTGTGATACCATTTGATGACCCAAAATATTGTGCCAATTTAAAGAAGTTTGGTAAATGACTACGTATTATCTAATTTCATTTATATGAAATATCAAGAAAATGCAGTACCAAAGACAAAACAGTAATAAGTGTTAGGGGGTAGGAATGTAAATGTGCTTTGTGCAAATGACTAGTAAAGAAATCTGGAATTGTGTGGGGCTTTTGCTTTTCTTTTTTTTTTTTTTTTTTTTTTTTTTTTTTTGGTTTTTGGGTCACATTCAGCAGCACTCAGGGGTTACTCCTGGATCTACGCTCAGAAATCGCTCCTGGCAGACTCGGGGGATCATATGGGATGCCAGAATTTGAGCCACCGTCCTTCTGCACGCAAAGCAAATGCCCTACCTCCATGCTATCTCTCCAGCCCCAGAAATTGTGTGTTTTAAGTAAGTAATTTTATTAAAGTAAATTCAACATCAAAAACTGTTTACAAAACAAAAAGTTTAAGACAGTAGTTCAAGTCAGTTCACCAGTACAGACCGTAAAATATTTAAATTGACATTCTCTATAAAGACCGTAAAACTTTATCATCAGCAAAATGATAAGTCATGAAAATAAGTAAAACTTTAGGGAGAAAATTGTATTTTTCCTTGATAGTAACACCCTAAAATTAAGTACTGAAAACACTTCAGTGAAATAGCTTGTACTTTCAAACATAAACTGGAAGACACTTTCTACTTCTATCACTATCATTCTAAATAACATATAAGGACTTGGGATAAATTTATAGTGAAAAAAGCTACAAAATTTCAGGCAACTAATTAACTCCCACAGTTCCTTTAGCCACGCAGCCATATGTCTTTCGACATTTGAACCGCTTCTTTATCTTAGCTACTGTACTAATAGCTATAATGAATATAGCTGTGCATACACCGTTTTGAATAAAAGTCTTTATATTCTTAGAATAAATACCAAGATGAAACATCGCTGGATTTCATTGCGGCTCTATGAGTTTTTTTAAAGAGGTCTCCATACTGTTCTCCATATAATATGAACCAGACGACATTCCCACTAACAGAAACACCCTATTTTTCAAATTCTTTAGTGATAGCCTGTCTTTTTCAAATAACTGAAATATGATTTAATGCACAAAAGAATTCATTTCCACTATTTCTGTATCTATCCACCAACTGACACTTCTTGTTCATCGACAGAAATCAACAGTATAAGAAAAGTAATATTCTAATAGAGTAATATCCTTGGCCAAGCCAAACCTCTAAAACCATCAAATTGGTCTGGAAACCTCATCAAAATCTCTTCAAACATAGTGAAATTACTTGAAGGCTTTGCCAATTTAATTTATTTTAATCCCTTTCCTACACCACAAACCCTTTAGTGTTCATATTATCCAAAATAAAATGTTAATAATATATCAACTCTAACTTAGAATTCTTACTGTCATGCCAATATAAACTAGATCGTAGAACTTCAAAATTAATGTAAACCTACTTAAAATTTTAAATGTTGGCAAAAACTAAGAAATAATAAGTATTAAAATTTAATATTATTAAAGCATCTCAAATATGCAATCAACCTGGATGCTTACTAGCAGGCATTTCTAGAAGTTTTTGTATTGGTCTAAAAAACTAAAATGGCCCAAATTGAAACCAAGTGCAACAGCATATCTGTGGATATATGAAGCTAGTATTCAAGGTTCCACAGTCCCAAATTATGTGTAAATATGAAAAAATTTAAAAAGCATTTCTATAATCAATTAACTATTTCTTAAGCTTTTCTTTTGTTTTGCTTCTTTGTGCCACTTTGGCAGCACTAAGTCGTTACACCACACCTGGATCTGCGCTCAAAAATCATCCCTGGCAGTCTTGAGGGACCATCTGGGATGCCAGGGATCGAACCCAGTTTGGCCATGTGCAAGGCAAACACCCTACCCACTGTGCTATCCCCTGACCCCTAGAACTAATTACTTTTATAACTGCATTCATACAAATTTACCTCCCAATATATGCAAAAATTAAAGCAGAAAAGACCAAGCTAATTACATATCAATAGTATCCTAGACAGATCCAAATGCTCTCTATAAGGATCATAGTGATATGACTGAGTTATGTTGAACATACAAAGGAATCATATCTTGTTCAAGAATTAAGATCCAAATTCAGAATAAGGCAAACACTGATCAAAGTAAGTCCATAAAATCCACTAAATAGCACAAAGTGGTCCTCAAACTACGGCCCACAGGCCACATATTGTATTTGTTCCTGTTTTGTTTCTTCACTTCAAAATAAGCTAAGGGCAGTGTGCATAGGAATTTGTTCATAGTTCTTGTTTTTACTATAGTCCGGCCCTCCAGTGGTTTGAGGGACAGTGAACTGGCCCCGTTTAAAAAGTTTGAGGGCCCCTGCACAGTACACTATACACTGTTTTACATATGATGTAATATCTTTATATATATATAAAAAGCTGGGGTGGGGAGGCAGAGCATAAAATGTTTGCCTTACATGCAGCCAACACAGGTTCAGTTCCCAGCACTCCATGAGGTTCCCCGAGCCCACCAGGAGTGATCCCTGAGTACAGAGCCAGAGGGAAGACCTGAGTACTGCCCAGTGTGACCCAAAGCAAAAATTCAGGGTCCAGTGGGTAGTACAGCAGCTACGGTGCCCCCCCCCTTTTTTTTGGCATCCCCAGGATTCCATTTGGTCCCCAGAGCATGGCCAAGAGTATTCCCTGAACCCAGAACCAGGAGTAAGTACTTAGCACTGCCAGGTGTGGCATCAAAACCAAATGTAGCGGCAGGAACAGTGGTACAAGCGGTAGGGCATTGGCCCTGCACACACTAACCTAGATGGACCGCAGTTGTATCTGCTGGTGTCCCAGATAGTCCCCCAAGCCAGTTGCGATCTCTGAGCACATAGCCAGGAGTAGCCCCTGAGCGACACAGGGACTGGCCCAAAAGGGGGGGGGGCCTCAATTAGTTTTCCCACCACTTGTTTTACAGATGTATTTAGCAACCATTATAATTCAAAATGATTTTTGCCAGGGGAAGAAAGGAATTCACTATTTTTCTCCCAAATGCGTTATTCTTTTCAACTTTAAAGTAAATGTACTTATGCCATGACTCTGGCAAACATGAGAAATATATTTCAATGTTCATTCAACTAAGGAAATGGAAGAAAAGACATTTGAGATGAACTATTATGGCTGAATTGGGCCAAAATGGAATAGAAGAAAAAGCATTCCTGGTAAAAGAATAGTTTGAAACACACTACTAAAATAGGATAGAAATGATAAAGGAAAAAAAGAGTTAAGTAAAAGCACTGAGTATACTTGATTATTATTTTCATAAAATTCATATTATGGTGACTTGAATAATATCTACCTTAATAAGGTAAATTGCAAAAGCTAACAGCATTTGAAAACTAAACAACTTAGAGTCCAAGAAAGGGTTTTATTTGATTTGTTTTGTTATTCTAGGTATTTTTTTCTTGAGCACTGACAAATGAGGCAGTGATGAAAAGTATTTATTTTACATTCTTTCTCTGATGCTTGTCTTGCTACTGAACTACAGTTTGTTGCCAAGAGGACAGAGCGTCCAACAAATCATATCTACTTCTATAAAAAGATCAGAAAAGAAAGACATCAAAGAGGCTATTTAATGAGAGAAAACTGGCTCCTTAAGAGTCAGGATTAAAAAAAAAGAGTCAGGATTAATTTTAAGAAACATAATAATTGAGACTTATTAGCAACTTTTAAAGAATATAGCATTTTAGCACATTTAGTTTCAGTGAGTACAAAATAGTTTGCAAAAAATAATTCTTACTTAATATTTAAATGAGTTTTTAGTTAATCAATAATATTAAGTACATACATACAGGTCTGAATTTTGGAATATGATAAAATATAAAAATTACTTTATATTGTTTCCTATAAATATCACTATTATAGAAGCAAATAAAAACACTATAAAATTAATAATGTTCTGAACCAGAAATATTTTCAGCGAAGAAGTAACAAAGAACTTCTTTATAATAGAGAATGAATCTTTCAAGAATCATATTTAATTTCATATTTTGGTACCAAAGATCAAATCAAAATGTCAAATATATACAGCATGTGTTTTATCAATGAGTCATATTCAGGGCCTGATAAGCTTTTATTTCAATTTATTTAAATGTATTAAAGCCTCCTATCCTAATATAATAAAGTACTTTTTCATGAAGAAATATTTTATAATGATTCATACTATTTCATATTCATGGTATTTCCCCATCCCCACCACCTCAAAGAAATACCCAACTAGATAACAAAATCTCCTGTTTCAATTTCAATTCATTTAACTACAAAATGAGTAGTTTTGTCATACCCATGAAAAAATGTAAGAAACAGGGCAGGCAACTTTGAGGGTTTGGGACAGGAGGAATACAAAATAGCTGAGTAAAGCTGCAAATGACTTGATTCTTCTTTTTTACAAAGAAACAAATATTATGAATTTCCTAACTATTCCAATCTACCTTCCCAAACAAATATAACTACCACCCTTATAGAAAACATGCGATTAGATATAATTCTAAATGGAGACTAGCTTAAGATAAGTCCAAAATATTTCGGATCAAGTCAAAAATATTTAACATCTACTGATAAATTTTCATTTGCAAGCTTGCATAACTTGTCTTTACAAAGCCATGAAGATATGGAATGTAATTACCAGGAGTAGAGTTCCATGCAGAGGACACAAAAATATCTACTGAGTATTTAAGTATGATTAATATATATATATATTCATATTAGGAGATGCAAGGTATTTACTATAAGGTTTCTGCATAGTACTAGGCATTGTATATATATTTGTGTATTTCTTCTTTGGCCTACTTTATAAACAAAGAAACAAAAATTCTCTAAGGTAAACTAGCCAATCTAATTTTGGAGGATTGTGTCAATTTGTGTACAGTGGCTCTTGTTTCTAAGGGTCATATCCAGGGGTGCCCAAGCCAGCTTTACCTTGCTAATGAGGCCCAGAGATGCTTGGAAGAGCTGGAATATACCTTGGAAGTGGTCAGGAAGCTATGGGGAGCCAGGAATCAAACACAGGAATCAAATAACACAACAGGCAAGTGTTTTATCATCTGAGTCACTGCCACCATCCCCAATCCAGGTTTTATGCCCTCTATGCCAAAACCCACCAAATGTTTTTCCATTACTGGACTATAGAAAGAAATTCCATTTAACTGAACAATAAGTAGATGTTAGACACTGAAAGTAGAACAGAAAGGACACTGCCAGAACTGATTATACTGTTAAGGATTTAACTATATTTATATTTATTAAAATAAATTAGAAAGATTGGAAAAATATTTCCATGGGCTAACACATGCCTTAAATGTAGGAGACATAAATTCAATCCCTGGTACTACGTAATTCCCCTGGCCTAAAGAGTGTCAGGAGCTACCTATGCTGTGGACACCAATCCTCAACTTAATTAAATTAGAAAGTGCTTGTTGCTTTAAAATTCTTAATTAGGGCCCGGAGAGATAGCACAGTGGTGTTTGCCTTGCAAGCAGCCGATCCAGGACCTAAGGTGGTTGGTTCGAATCCCGGTGTCCCATATGGTCCCCCGTGCCTGCCAGGAGCTATTTCTGAGAGACAGCCAGGAGTAAGCACTGAGCACCGCCGGGTGTGGCCCAAAAACCAAAAAAAAAAAAAAAAAAAAAAGAACAAATTACCTATAATTCACTAAAAATATAACTCATTTTATTTTTAGAAAATGTTCACATTCAACTTTTCCATAAAACATTTAGACTTATACTTAAATACAGATATATGTGCTTATCATATGTATATATACGAGATTAATTTTATTTTCCTAATAAACAAAAAAATACTACTTTCCTCAAGAAATATACAAACTTGGGGCCAGAGAGATAGCACAGCTGTGGGGTGTTTGCCTTGCAAGGAGCTGACCCAGAACCAAAGATAGTTCGAATCCCGGAGTTCCATATGGTCTCCTCTGCCTGCCAGGAGCAATTTCTAAGCAGATAGCCAGGAGTAACCCCTGAGTGCCATCGCCTGTGATCCAAAAACAAAAACAAAAAAAGAGGGCTGGAGCGATAGCATGGAGGTAATGTGTTTGCCTTGCATGCAGAAGGTCAAATCCCGGCATCCCATATGATCCCCTGAGCCTGTCAGGAGCGATTTCTGAGCATAGAACCAGGAGTAGCCCCTGAGCATTGCTGGGTGTGACCCCCCCCCAAAAAAAAAGAAAGAAATATACAAAACGAAGGTTTGTCTATAAGGCAGCATGAATTGAATATATTTTGAAAAATATATAAAACTACCTCGGCTAAATTATCTTCCTAAAAACATTTATCATGGGGGCCAAAGAGATAGCATGGAGGTAAGGCATTTGTTTGCCTTGCATGCAGAAGGATGGTGGTTCAGATCCTGGCATCCCATATGGTCCCCGAGCCTGCCAGGAGCAATTTCTGAGCATAGAGCCAGGAGTAACCCTTGAGCGCTGTAGGGTGTGACCCAAAAAGCAAACAAACAAACAAAAAAATTTATCAGACTTAATCAATTCTTATACTACTAACATATCAAGCAATTATTTTTCATAATCAACATTGTCTATGGTTGTGTGAATTGCAAAAGCAGTGCAGATAAATCAAAATTAGGCAGATTTTTTTTCACTTGAGAACAAAACATTTGGTGTTCACTGAACTTATATAAATGAACTACAGGAGAATACAGACTGCCACATAATGCACTTTAGTATTTTAAAACTACATTATAATCTCCATAAATACAAAAATAAAAGAGGCACCATCACTACAAAGGTGCCCTAGAGCACAAAGACAGTAGTTATTAATAAGCAGAGTTCTGAAGTTCCTCTGCAAATTACAGACTTCATGAAAACATTAATTTTCTACCAGTTGTTCAGACAGCTGCTACTGACAATCAGCTGCATTTGCTGTAGTATATTCTAAAGATTACTATTAATCTCCATCTTGAAACAAATGGCGTCTCTGTTTTCCTCATTTTCAGAGAGGGCTGTAGTGAAGAAAGAAAGAAGAAAGAGAGGGACTGGAAAGAGGAACGAGCAAGAGAAAAGGAAGGGAGGGGAATGGAGTCACTTACTACCAAATACAACTTAGAGTAAACTCTGGATATCTTCGTCTTTTTATTTTAGTATAGACTCCCTCCCTGCACTTTTTCCTCCTTTTTAGATGTTTGGGCCACACTCAAGCAGATAGTATGATTTTTAAAGTATGGCGGCCTCAGAAGCCAAAGATCGTGTCTTGCAAACACATAAAGAGATGAGAGTCAAAAGAAAGGACGAGGATTCTTTTTTATAATTTTCGCCCTTTTTCTGTTTGAACAATGGTTCTTGCATCTTACGACCAGTCGCTGTGTGCTAGGCCATGTTTTTCAAGTTCCTTTCATTCATCCGTTTGAGGCTGTGACCTCCACGACGACCTTTCCCAATGCAGTTGTGCACTTCAGTGTGGCGCAAATCCACACAGACAAGTTGAACCTGTTCTTTCTGGCACTCAGCCCTGCGCTGAACACACAGCTGAGATTTATTAGAAAGGGGGAGCCAAGGGGCGTCCTTGCACAACATTTATTCTTCCTATATGGCCAAGTCTAATCTTTTACAACCTCTGAGAGCTCTTAAATAAACAAATCTTCCTTAATTGCACAAAGCATCTATTTGTCATCAACTAGATGGCATATTGCAGAGCTAAATGCTAGGACACAACACATAGGTACTGAGCTGTGAAAGTCCGTCTCTGAATCCTTGCTAGAAAATAATGCTTTTAATTCTCAGAGCTGGATAATTCACTCGCTGATTAGCAAGTTAATAACCATCTGTCTTCGGGTATTAAAATTTCAGAAAAACTGGTTTAGAAGATCTTCCTACAGCACTCTAGAAGACAAACTTCTTGGACAAAAAATTCACTTTTACCTTTACACTGATCTGGGCTTTCTTTTGCATTTCAGGCAGTAAGTGAACGACCTTTCCCAGTGTTTTCAAAAGGCTTCCCATTTTAAACAGTTCTGAACTGGGCTCTGATTCACAAGGCCACGTACAACCTGTTTAGTTCCTCTACTTAACAACAGATTGGATACTCCGGAAGATGGAGAAATTTCATTTCTTATAATAGATATTAGCAAACTATTTACATTTAATTCTTCAGAATTTGTTCACATGTGTTAAAAGATTTGCCTTATTAAAATGATAAACTTAGATAATTCATGCCAAAAACAAATGGCAAAAATTGGGTGCTGAAAGAGATCAAGTGATAGGCATGATATCCCTCGAAAATAATATTGCAAACTACAGTTTCTCAAAGGGAAAAAAAGGGGAGAGAGTGAGAGAGTAAGAGGCAAGGGAATGTCTGCCCTAGAGGCAGGCGGAGGAGAAGGTAGGGGCAGGAGGGAAACTGGGGACACTGGTGGAGGAAATGTGCACTGGTGAAGGGTGTCGTACACCACAATGAATGAAACTCAATCATAAACAACTTAGTATATATTAAAAAATCGTATTATGAACGACCTTGTAATCATGATATTTGAATGAAGTGACTTTAAAAAAAAAACTCCCATGAAAATATGTCGATTCAATATATGTTTCCCTGCTCTGAATTCTTCTACTTTTTTTCACTAGTATTAAGTACTAAGTATTAAGTATACATTAGTACACAAACAATTGAAAATAATGCCTGTGGAGTTATGGTTTGCAGTGGTGAAGAGAAAATTACTTATTGCCTACAGTATTTCCGTCTTATGAGATGACAGAATGTGATGGGGTGATGGCTAAACAATATGAAAGACTATCAATGAGATTGTATATTTATAATGGTTACCATGTTAGATTTCATTCCTTACATATTTTATTTTAAAAGTTTTTTATTTGGGGCCAGTTAGGCACAGCTAGGAATTTGCCTTGCATATCGTCAACTGGGTTTGATCTCCAACATCGCGTATGGTCCCCCAAGCCTGCCTGGAGTAATTTCTGTGCTCAGAGCCATGAGGAAACCCTTAAGCATTGCCAAGTGTGCCCCCCAAAACCAACATTTTCATTTAACAAAAATATATAAAATTGGGGCTACATCACAAGCAGCCCTCAAGAGCCTCATGGTTATTCCCAGTGATAACACATTGTGGGCATAATGGTTCAGTGCTCGGACAAGCAATATGCAGTGTTGCAGATGCACTGGAAGCCCTCAAGGCCACGCCCAGCTGTGCTCAGAAGATTGAGTAGTGTTGCAAATATAGCTTGAGGACTAACACATGCAAAGGGACGCACTCCGGCCCTCTACAAGAACAGCCTTTAGAAAGAAAAGTTATGGGGCCGGAGAGATAGCATGAAGGTAAGGTGTTTGCCTTTCATGCAGAAGGATGATGGTTCGAATACCAGCATCCCATATGGTCCCCTGTGCCTGCCAGGGGTGATTTCTGAGCATAGAGCCAGGAGAAACCCCTGAGAGCTGCCGGGTGTAACCCAAAAACAAAAAAACAAAACACACACACAAAAAATAAATAAATAAATAAAAGTTTAAGATAAACTATTATACTGACTTCTAATTGATGATTAAAAATAACAAATGTTGGGGCTGGTGAGGTGGCGCTAGAGGTAAGGTCTCTGCCTTGCAAGCGCTAGCCAAGGAAGGACCGCAGTTTGATCCCCCGGCGTCCCATGTGGTCCCCCAAGCCAGGGGCAATTTCTGAGTGCTTAGCCAGGAGTAACCCCTGAGCATCAAACGGTGTGGCCCAAAAAACAACAACAACAACAACAAATAACAAATGTTACATTTTTAAAAATCAGGTGTTCAACAATTAAAACCAGATATATTTATAACAGCATCGAATATAATTTGTGGGGGGAGAAAAGAACTAAATAAAAATTTTCCTTCATTAAAATTTAAAATTTTAAGCAACATTTTTACTATTCTAAAATTAAGAAGATATTATTTTATGTGGCTTTTTTATTAGTTTGTTTTGGGGTCACATCTGACGGTGCTCAGGGCTACTTCTGGCTCTTCACTCAGGGACCCATTATTCCTGGTGGACTTGGGAACCATATGGGCTACCAGGGATCAAACCTAGGTCAGCCACATACAATACTCCAAACCCCATGAAAAAATATTTTGAACCATTTATATCCCTAACAGTTTCTCCTCTAAAAGTAAAACTAGGAATTTATGAATATGGATATTTTCTTATTCTTCACCGAAGAATCATTTTTCTGATACAATTGTTCAGAAAAAGATAATTATATTAAATATCCAGTGTTTTGCAAGTATTACATCATTAAACCGATATAATTAGCATACAATTAAATGATTGATAAATTGTATTCATATTAATCTATAACATATGAGATAACATGAAACTGATGAGAATAATTATAAAACATGAAGTAAGTATGTGAAATATGCCTTAAAACTGATCTTACACTATGCTCAAATACTCTATCAACACTAGTGGGTTTTTTTAAGTGCCAAAGACCTCTAAATCATTTTGAAATGCATGTGCTTCAAAGATTTCCGTAATGTCCAGAACTACTCATGATGAAGTCATAACTATAATTAAAAATAACATCCAAAGAACCAAGAGTTGCGATGTCAAGCAGGTTAACCCAAGTTAACCTCCAAATAATTTAAGGCAGCTGTAAGAACAATCTCAGTCCCCATTTATTTTGGTTCTTCATAGCACAACAACTTTCCCACCTATATATCTTCTTTCCAGCAAGCATGCAAGCATTTCGGTCTATCGTTTCCTATTTCTTTTCAGATGCCTTCTGTTACATGCTTCCTCACAGGAATACAACGTTAATAAAACAGGCTTTGGAATCCAAAGAGAGTCAAGTCTCAGCTATATATACCTTGAGACACATTTAAAAAATGATTCTGTTTCACCTGCAAAGTGAAAGGGAGGAGACAGAGAAAAAGCATTTTTCTTTTTGAAGGACAGAGCAGATTCTGGTATCTACCAGAAAGTGCTTCTAAATCTCTTATTGTTATTATTGTTATTATACTATCATCTTCTAAAGAACAAGCACCACTTCGAGTAGACCGTCTCTTACTATCACCAGATAAAATAATCACGGACAATCAACATGTAATTGGCAACTGTTTAAAATTCAACGTGTGAAAACTTAAAACATCTTTCTACAGAAACAAAATTGTGGATTGTATTGTCGGCACTACTGTAAGCTCACAATACAGAACTTAATTATCTTAATTATTATTAAGAACATTAATTATCTTAACTGAGTCCAGGGCCATGAGGGCAAAACACAAGACAAAAACACAACCTTGGCCTTCCCCAATTTTTTCATTTCAAAAAATCTAGCTTTCTCTCATTTTGCTGCATGCCTTTCTATCTAGTACCTGGTGCCTTTCCCAAGCGTTTATATGCCCCAGCAAGACTGAAATCCTAATTGAAAACACTCCACTCAAGTAAGTGTATCCCAATGTGCTCCCTGATCTTAAGTCACAACCTGCATCTCTCCACAATCAAAACTTCCTGATATCACTTAAGGTGTTAGGAGAAAAGAAATTACATTGCATGATTGTGTTTAGGGGACATCTGGCTTTTATTATATGTTATTGCTTTATAAGGAACATCCGTAAAACATGTCTGGAATAAAAATACAATGCAACAGTTGCCTCTCAAAGACATGGGTACAGAAAGAGTCGCATATCATCTTAAATCTTGCTTGATGTTTTTGTATATCTTTAGTGTCAATATTATCTTGAACAAACTTTTTCATCTTCAAGTAACTCCCAAAAAATATTTTTAAAAAGGAATCTTTTTACCTTTCTCTTTATCCAAGATGAAAACTGGGTAGAGGATAAAAGCCCTGGATAAAATTTGACTTTCTATAAGTAATAAAATACAGAGAATAACTGAAGAAGGCAAGATATTAAAGATCATCCTTGGTCTTACCAGCCACTGCATTTTTTTTCATCATCTCTGAAATAATACTGTTTTATACTTTACCAAGATAGGCCAAATCACCAAAATAACTTATTTATAAGCTCCTTAGTACCAAATAAGTACCTAAATCTACATTCCTAAATGAATGGAAAGATTAAATCTCTATAATAGACAGAAATTCACGTTATCAATTAAAGAATATCAACCACAGTACTTGTCTTATAAAAATGTAACTAGAATTTTCCTTCTCTTCACGTATTTGTGTTATAAGACTTCTGGATAAGGAGGCATAAGCCTTACTGAAGAGAGGATATGTTCTTTAGAAATATGCAGTGGCATAAGAAACCATCGTAATGTGAAATACAAATCCACAAAACATAAATAGCTTCTTTAACTATATTACTTTAATTGAAATGGGACCGGAGAGACACTACAGCAGTAAGGGCCCTTGCCAGATTCCACTCCCAATAGAATGTATGGTCTCTCTTGAGCCTTGCCAGAGGGATCCCCAAGGACAGAATCAGAAGGAAACCCAAGTAGCCTGGTGTGCCCAATCTCCCCTCTAAATTGAATTAAATAAAATAAAATAAATTAGGAGTCTATTGAATAGTTTCTTAAATTACGAGTTCATCTAAGGCTCTGTACTATTTATTAGTTTCTGCTTCCAACAATTCCAATGGGTAGACCACTTATTGGTTTTTCGTTATTTTTTTTTGTGTTTATTTTGTTTTCATTTGGGGGCAGACCCAGGGTGCTCAAGGGCTTACACCTGGCTCTGCATTCAGAAATCATTCCTAGTGGGCTCAGGGGACCAAAGGAGGTGCCAAGGATCAAACCCAGTTGACTGCATAAAAGACAAGTGCCTTAAATGCTGTATCATCTCTCCAGAGCCTCAATGAGTGTTTTTTCATGCATTCACCAGACACTACCTATTCAATAAAGCTTTCTAAAAAATATGAACCCAATAAAAATGGGTACTTCCAAAAATATGAGCCACAATGTCTAAAAGAAAAAGGGAGTAGAAAGAGCAATCAAGAAAGGGTATAGTTTCGGGTCTGATATTGAGGTCTTTAATCCATTTGGATTTTACCTTCATACATGAGGTTAACTGGGGGTCTAAGTTCAATTTTTTGCAAGTGGCTAGCCAGTTATGCCAACACCACTTGTTGAAGAGGCTTTCTTTGCTCCATTTAGGATTTCTTGCTCCACATGTAGGCAAAACACTCCAGGACATTGAGACTACAGGCATCTTCAAGGAGGAAACTGAACTCTCCAAACAAGTGAAAGCAGAGATTAACAGATGGGAATATATTAAGCTGAGAAGCTTCTGCACCTCAAAGGAAATAGAGCCCAGGATACAATAGCCACCCACTGAGTGGGAGAAACTATTCACCCAATACCCATCAGATAAGGGGCTAATCTCCAAAATATACAAGGCACTGACAGAACTTTACAAGAAAAAAAATCTAATCCCATCAAAAAATGGGGAGAGGAAATGGACAGACACTTTGACAAAGAAATACAAATGGCCAAAAGACACATGAAAAAATGCTCCACATCACTAATCATCAGGGAGATGCAAATCAAAACAACTATGAGGTACCACCTCACACCCCAGAGATTGGCACACATCACAAAGAAAGAAAACAAGCAGTGTTGGCAGGGATGTGGAGAGAAAGGAACTCTTATCCACTGCTGGTGGGAATGCTGTCTAGTTCAACCTTTATGGAAAGTGATATAGAGATTCCTCCAAAAACTGGAAATCGAACTCCCATTCGATCCAGCTATACCACTCCTAGGAATATACCCTAGGAACACAAAAATACAATACAAAAATCCCTTCCTTACACCTATATTCATTGCAGCACTATTTACCATAGCAAGACTCTGGAAACAACCAAGATGCCCTTCAATAGACAAATGGCTAAAAAAAAAAAAACTGTGATACATATACACAATGGAATATTATGCAGCTGTCAGGAGAGATGAAGTCATGAAATTTTCCTATACATGGATGCACATGGAATCTATTATGCTGAGTGAAATAAGTCAGAGAGAGAGAGAGAAAACGCAGAATGGTCTCACTCATCTATGGGTTTTAAGAAAAATGAAAGACATTCTTGCAATAATAATTTTCAGACACAAAAGAGAGAAGGGCTGGAAGTTACAGCTCACCTCATGAAGCTCACCACAAACAGGGATGAGGTTAGTTAGAGAAATAACTACATTTCAAACTATCCTAATAATGAGAATGTATGAAGGAAATAGAAAGCCTGTCTAGAGTACAGGTGGGGGTTGGGTGAGGAGCAGGGAGACTTGGAACATTGGCGATGGGAATGTTGCACTGGTGATGGGTGGTGTTCTTTACATGACTGAAACCTAAACAACACAATCATGTATGTAATCAAGGTATTTAAATAAAAAATATATTAAAAAAAAAGAAAGGGTATATGATGAGGGAGGAGACTGTTTGCCACAGAGATCAGCAGGGGGAAGTGGGAGGGAAACTGAGAATTTTCCCCAGTTTCATTTCCTCTACATTAGGTAGAGAGAGATGTGTGCACTGGTGAAGGGTGTTGGACATTGTATAACTCAAACTCAATCATGAGCAACTGTTGTTATATCTCATGATAATTCAATTAAATAATTTATTTATAAAAATATTTTTAAAGAATGGATATTTCAGCATTCCTATTATCTGCAAAATATCCTATAAGTCATCACCCTTAATGACTTAAATTATTCATATTTTGTTTGGTTGGTTTTGTTTTTTGGGCCAGACCCAGCATGCTCAGGGGTTACTCCTGGCTCTGAGCTCAGAAATTGCTCCTGGCAAGCTGGCAGGACCATATGATGGGATGCCAGGAATCGAACCCAGGTCCCTGGTCGGTCATGTGCAAGACAAACATCCCACTGCTTTGCTATCTCTCAGGCCCAAATTATTCATATTTTTAGTAGATGTCCTATTAGTCTGTTTAAAACTTAGAAAGGTCTTCCTTTGTGTTTATACTAATTAAAACTGTAGGTATTGATTTGTGACTACTTCTATAAGAAATTAAATAAGAATTTAATAAGTTTTCAGCATTTAGGGTCCACGCTAGCCTACTTTGGGCTACGGTCAAATCCAAAGTAAAACTGCACTTTGCTACAAGTAATAAAATAAATAAAATAAATTATAGGTATTTTTATATATAATTGTCAAATTTATCTTATATTTAGAGTTGGTTAATTAAATGCGTTGTTCTTAGCATCTTCACTTTAAAAATAAAATCAGGTCAGAAATAGTAACGCATAGGCTTTCCATGAAGCAGGCTGTTGCCTTCAATAAACTAATGAGGCCTCGAGTTGGTGTGGGAAGTTGGGGCCTTTCTGGGGCTGCAACCCCGGCTCCCACAGCCCCTATGGTCTGGCAGGTCTGAAGGGTTGTAGGGGTGAAGGTGGAGAGATTCCCAAAGCAGTCAGATGAAGGTCCAGGAGTCAGCCAGCTTTAGTTCACAGTCTCCTACAGCATGCACACCTCCTCACAGGGCCTCTATACTAAGCCTTTTCCTAGCAGCTACTTCTCTGCTCCTTCTGGCTCTCTCAGCCTCTGTCTCCCTTTCAGCTGCTTTTTCCAGGCTTCCTAGCTGGCTTCCAGGCTGACTAACTCCCTTTGCCGATGCTACTACTGCTGCTGCTTCGATGATATTCAATTGCTGATGCTGAATCTCTGATGACGATGCCTTCTCCTACTTCTCTCTCTAACTCGCCTTCTTATTATCCCCTCTCTCCCCCATGCAGACTCCTCTACCTGCCCATTCCAGGTGGGGGGCAGTTCTGAACATTCAGGTGGAATAAATAAGAAGTTGGAGGAGGGGATAACCACAGCAGGCTAATATTCAACTCAAGCACCAAATGGTTACCAGAGCACTGCCCAATGCCATCCCCAATCATCTTGCCAGAAATATAAGCAACAGTACGAATGGCCCCAGAATTAAAAAAAAATTTTGAATAAATCTGGACAGTTTGTCTGTTGGTCTGACAATTGACAGCATCTAAGAAAATAATTCTCTGAGCTTACTTTTATTTCATACTCACGAGGACTATATATCACAAAGGACAGTCCAATAAAATATTCCAAATGAATACTATCAGTTTGCCCAAGTCCATTCTAAGCATTAACCTGCAGAAACAGAATCCAAGCATTTGATACTATAGCTTTTATCTATCCCTAGTCTTACCAGTCTTGCCCATTTTCTTAAATGACAAGAAAAAAATTAGAGGGGAAAAAATATATATATATATATATTAATGTCTCTAGTTATGTCGTAAAGCAAAAAGGTAAAAAAAATACTAACTGCTACTCATTAGTCCTAATTCTTTTTTTTTTCGGGCCACACCCGTTTGATGCTCAGGGATTACTCCTGACTAAGCACTCAGAAATTGCCCCTGGCTTGGGGGGACCATATGGGAGGCCGGGGGATTGAACCTCGGTCGCGGTCCTTCCTTGGCTAGCGCTTGCAAGACAGACACCTTACCTCTAGCGCCACCTCACAGGCCCCTAGTCCTAATTCTTAAATGGTCCTCTTGGAGAGCATTAATTACTACCTTATATGACAGGTGAAAAATAGTTCCGGAACACTCCACATGCCAGGATTTCGTGTGCCTTTGACTGGTATGATGGAGGCTCTGGGCAGGACAGCTAGCCATAGGACCCCTGGGCTGACCACTTAGTCCAGGCGAGCATGATTCCCCCCCCACACCAGGCGGGTCTTCAGGGCCACGCCTGGTTAATCAGGCCCTGGGGGGAGGGGGTGAGAAATTCCTCCCTAGGCATCCAAAAACTACAGAGGCTCGGCTGGGCTCAGAACACTCCACATGCCAGGATTTCGTGTGCCTTTGACTGGTATGATGGGGGCTCTGGGCAGGACAGCTAGCCATAGGACCCCTGGGCTGACCACTTAGGCATCCAAAAACTACAGAACCTAGAACCTGCTGACCTAGGCATCCAAAAACTACAGAACCTAGAACCTGCTGACCTAGGCATCCAAAAACTACATAACCTAGAACCTGCTGACCTAGGCATCCAAAAACTACAGAACCTAGAACCTGCTGACCTAGGCATCCAAAAACTACAGAACCGCACGGAGCCCCCGCGCGTACTTCATGTATTCAGAATATTCCTTATTCTTATGTTATGTTTTGCATATACAGAATGTTCATTTTGTATTCTGCCCTTTCCCACACCCCTACAAAGGTCTTTTTTACTCCTTAACTCTCTAACCCCCTCTCAAACATCACTAACCTACATTACTCTTTTTAACTTCAGTAGTGTACAATCCTAATCACAGTCCAAAGCTGTGCATTGTGTGTGACAACCCCAAACTGTTTCAAGATACATAAAATGGACACGTATTTCTTTAGAATATTTTGTGTTTTTTCTCTGACAGCTATAATTCTTACTAAATGTTGTCTTATACAGTGATGATTCTAACCACTTTTTATCTTCTTTTTTTGAGCTGTTTAACAAGGAATTTTGGTGGAAGTGTCCCCCAGTTTAATGCTTATGATTGAACCATGTCATGGGGATCATTGGAAATGTTCTTATGGCCCCCATATGCACCAATAACACCACGTGGCATTGCTTCTTGTTTGCATAGGCACATTAAAATGGGAAAATACTATGCATACAAATAAGATCCTATCTGATAGCAATTGGAACACACAAATCTTGTAGTGCAAAGGGACCTTACACCCTGAACATTGACATAACGACCTGGCACAGACCTCAGAAGAAAGGGCATAATCCACTCTCCCCTGAACCAGGGAAGCCATCCACGAAACATCCAGGCTGGTCTATAACATCACCTGGAAGCAATCCTCTACCACAGAAGACCTACACTGTTCAGACTTCGACCTGCTCAAAAGAGACTTCCCTTAACACTGAGAAGACTTAACAACAACAACGACCTGCTTACAGGACAGGGCTCCCTGTGTTGCCCTTTGATTGTGAGGTAAAAGGAGAGGATGCTCCACATCCTGACTTCAATGTAAGATATGCAGATTCCAGGATCTTTAATACAGAAACATGATACCAACAACAGAGACTGTGTGAAAAATAAAAGTGTGTTGGCACTACAGACAATGTATTGGATTGGACGATCTAACTTGCCTGGAGCCTAGACTTGGTCTTGTGCCAGGAAACTTCAGGGGTCTGGTCTCTTTGTACTTAGGCCAAGGTTATTTCTTTCCATGTCCCTCATATTTTGGTGGGTCTATGCAAACAACAATTGCCACTCTAACACCACTTTTACTGTGCTCCTTTGACTCTAATCCTTAAAAAGAACTCACTTAAAATTTGAGGTTAACTTAAGCTAATATGCATGTATATGGAAATGTAAGAAAATACTATGCCTGGGGCCGGGCGGTGGCGCTGGAGGTAAGGTGCCTGCCTTACCTGCGCTAGCCTAGGAGACGGACCGCGGTTCGATCCCCCGGCGTCCCATATGGTCCCCCAAGCCAGGAGCGACTTCTGAGCGCATAGCCAGGAGTAACCCCTGAGCGTTACCGGGTGTGGCCCAAAAACCAAAAAAAAAAAAAAAAAATACTATGCCTGTAATCTTTAAGAAGTTACGTAAGTTTTATGGCTTTAGATTGCCTTGTGTACTGTTAAGAAATATTATAATGTGTTACAATCTGGGTACTTGAGGGACAAAGTATTTGTACATGGATTCTGTCTTATTTATCTTAATGTTCTTTGGCTGAAATTTCAAAGTTAAGATATCAGCAAGGGGACTTTTGAGAATTATGTTATGGGTGATTGTCCTTCCACTGTAACTTTACCTTGTCCTCTTTCTTTGCACCCTTGTTCTCATAATAAATAAATTAAAAAAAAAAAGAAAATAAATAAAATTAAAAAAAAAAGAAAAAAAGAAAAATAGTTCCAACCTGTGGGGAGCCTAGCTGATGGAACCTAGAACAAAGGACACCTCAGTAATCCCTGACCTTGTCACCCACGTGACCAGAGGCGCCCATGCCCTGAGAACAAAGGAAATAGACAAATACTAAAGTAATTCAAAGCAGCCCAGTACATCCAGCCAGAAAGAAAAATATAGAGCAACTTGCCTTTGTGTTAGCAAAAGATTAATATGTTTACAGCTGGTTTTTTATTTATGCTTGCTGAGTAAAATTTATAGAACCGTGTTTGGATCTTGTGTTTTCAGGTTAAACATGTGCTCTCTACCTCTTTGCCCCTCCCTATTACCTGCCCCCAGCTTATGCTAATGAGTGCTTGCAATTGTGATTGGGGGAAAAACTGTAACACCTCTATGACGTATTCTGCCTTTAAAAGCTGATCTCCCCCGGCAATAAACCCCTTTTGAACAGCATGCGTTGTCTTGAGGATTTTTCTTACTAACTTCTCAAGTTTTTCTTCACAGATCGGTTCTGCTCAGGCAAACCCACGAATAACTAGCGACCTTCATTTCCACACCCCCGCAGGTCGGGGGTCCCCCATGGAATGTTGCACCAACCAAAACCTTTGACAAAATATAATGGAACTTAGCTAGAAAAGATAATGGTATGCAGCATCATTTACCTTTAAAAGATAAGAATCCCTACACCAGAAACAGGTAACAACACTATGGTTCTAATTTTTATAAACTAAAACCAATAGGGGCCAGAGTGGTAGCACAAGCGGTAAGGCGTCTGCCTTGCTGGTGATAGCATAGGACTGGCCACAGTTCAATCCCCTGGCATCCCATATGGTCCCCCCCAAGCCAGTAGCAATTTCTGAGTGCATAGCCAGGATGAACCCCTGAGCGTTACCAGGTGTGCCCCCCCCCCAAAAAACTAAAATCAATAATAAATAATTAATTAATTTTAAAGTCATATGATTATCAGTAATCATTTAAGAAACTAAACATACAATGTAGGAACTTCAACAAAAACATGGTTGGTACAGGTCCGCCACTATTTCTTATATCAAATTCTTTTTTATACATTCATCTCATACTCTGCATATTTAAATTAAGACAAACTATTAAAAAATGAATGAAACTGTGATTCTGAAGGCTTATACTCTGACTTCCATTCCATTCTTAACTTAAGAGAGTCTAAGTAAAAGAAGTAAGATTAGGGCCCGGAGAGATAGCACAGCGGCGTCTGTCTTGCAAGCAGCCGATCCAGGACCAAAGGTGGTTGGTTCGAATCCCGGTGTCCATAGGGTCCCCCGTGCCTGCCAGGAGCTATTTCTGAGCAGACAGCCAGGAGTAATCCCTTAGCACCGCTGGGTGTGGCCCAAAAACCAAAAAAAAAAAAAAAAAAAAGAAGAAGAAGTAAGATTAGAATTATCTTAGTTATATAAAAGAAAATAACCTTCTTTTACAACCTAACTAATATGATTACAGAATAGAAATTTAGCACCACAAGTGTTTCATAGTTTTGATATATCCTGAAAAGCTCATACCCATTTACAGAATTCACTTTTGGAGCAGAATATAACTTAACAAAACTATAAAAAAGAGAGAGAGAGAAACAGAGAGGAGTTTTGATTCAGTGTTTGTCAATGATTTGCATTAGAGCCATTTAAATGTGTTTCTGATGCTCCATGTGCCGTCAAAATATATTATGGGAAAAGGCACTGTTATTTATCTTATTTTTTGAAAAAGCATGCCCCAAAATGAAAAGTCCCAGCATAATAATCTATAATTATATTTATGCTACATGAATGATTCATTGTTTCTCATAATAGTATGTAGGAAGTCAGTAATTCTTGAATGTGCAAAGTATTTCCATGTGCTTAACAAGAATTCTATCCAAAAAAAAACAATGCTTAAGAAATGTTTTATTGTTTTTATTTCCCTACCATCTGTTTCGGTCTGTTTTCCTCTTGGTCCCACCTTCTCTTGCCTGCCTATTGCTCATAGTAACACTTCTCAAAAAAATAAGCCAGCAAAATTAGATACCCAGTTGGGAAACTCTAGTCCCAGATGGAACCTAGCAATGACATAGTTTCGAGCTAAAAAAGACAACTGTATGCTTTAATGAAAATACTAAATATATTTTGGTATCTTAAGAAACTTAATATAAACCTTCATTTTATACATGACTTTATCTGACAAATATATTTATAGAGGTGTGTGTATGTATATATGTATACAATACTATGGCAGGAGAAAAATATAAAAGCAATAGCTCAACATGATTATGAAGCAAAAATCTAAAATATTACTACTACGGGGCCGGAGAGATAGCATGGAGGGTAAGGCGTTTGCCTTTCATGCAGAAGGTCATCGGTTCGAATCCCGGCGTCCCATATGGTCCCCCGAGCCTGCCAGGAGCGATTTCTGAGCATGAAGCCAGGAGTAACCCCTGGGCGCTGCCGGGTGTGACCCAAAAACAAAAAAAAAAAAAAAACAAAAAAAAATATTACTACTACTTCTCACTAGCAAAGTTACTTAATAACAGCTCCTTCTTAAAGGATATGCATGAATTACAGAGCTACAAACAGCTAAATAAAACTATGAATAAAAAAGTAAACATAAAAATACAATTTGAACTATACATATGTTTAAAACACAATGAAAACCTATAGAATTTTCTTTTTAACATACTTCTGTGTACTGTCATACAGAAAGAGTGGTGAAACCAGAAAGTTAAAACCACAATGGTCCCTAAATCCAGACAGTAAATACAAACTCTTAAATGTGTGGAGATAAAAATGGCTCTAAACATACAAAGAACACCAATAGATGACTTATCAAAATCACATATATGAAACTTACCACAAGAGTGGTAAGTGCAATTAGAGAAATAACAACACTAACAACTACCGTGACAATGCTAGAGAGAAATTCAATGCCTGTCTCGAAGACAAGCAGGGGGTGAAGGAGGAGGAAAATGGGGACATTGGTGGTGGGAAAGTTGCCCTGGTGAAGGGGGTTGTGCATTTTATGAAACCCAACTATGAACATGTTTGTAACCACGGTGCTTAAATAAAGAAATTATTTTCATTAAAAATAATTCGTAGGATACCTGATGTAGAATGGGGGACCTGGTTCTGAGGGGGTCACAGGCTCAGAGCAGATGTGAATTTTGAGGGAAACCAACATCTATCTGTCTGACAATTTGCAGCCTGACATTTAGTAGTACCAGGCCTAGGGAGAGCTATTTCTGTTTCCACAGGAAAAACTCCTAGAAACAATAAAACAATACAGTAAAGTGGCCAGCTACAAAGTCAATACACAAAAGACAGTTGCATTCCTTTATACAAATAACGACTAAGAGGAGAAAGAGATCAAAGAGTCTATCCTATTTAAAAGAGTCCAAAATTATCAAGTACCTAGAAATCAATCTAACAAGAGAGGTGAGAGACCTATCTCAAATAAACTTCAAAATACTTCAGAAAGAAATTGAAGAAGTTCTAAGGGAATGGAAGAACATTTTATGGTCATGGATTAGAAGAATATCATCAAAATGACCATCTTACCTAAACTATTATATTGATTCAATGCAATCCCTATTTAAATTCAGGAAATATTCTTCAAGGACTTAGAACAATCAAATATAAAACTTGTGTAGAACCATAAAAGACCTATAACCAAAACAATATTGGAAAACAAGAAACTAGGAGGCATCTTATTACCTAATTTGAAGTTCTACTACCAAGCCATAAAAACAGCATGGTATTGGAAAAGGAGAGACTTTCAGACCAATAGATCAGAAAAGAATATCCAGTAACAAACCTCCAAGTATATGGTCAATTAATCTTTGACAAAGGAGCCAAAAATTTGAAATGGAATAAAGACAGTATGGTCTTCATCAAATGGTGCTGAAACAATTGGATAATAACTACATGTTAGAAATTAAAGATTGGTCCATAGCTCACACTTACACAAAAGTTAATTCAAAGTGGATTATAGACCTTGAGATTAGACCTGAACTCATAAAGTTCATTGAGGAAAAACATAGGTAGAACACTCCAAGACTTAGACCTCGAAGAAGTCTTGAATGATAGGATGCAATGGCAAGAGCTATAACATCAAATCAAAATAAATAGAACTACAGCAAACTAAAACGTTTCTGTATGGCAAAAGAAACATGAGGCAAATTTAGAAGGCAGCTAACTAAATGGGAGAAAAATTTTGTACTCAACACGTAAGATAAAGGTTTGTTATCCAGGATATACAAAGTACTCACAAAGTTTAACTCCACAAAACCTAAAAACCCCATCAAAAAATGGGGAAAAGAAATGAATAGGCACTTCTCTAAGGAAGACCAACAGATGGCCAACAGACACATGAAAAAATGTTCATCATCACTTATCATTAGGGAAATCTAAATCAAGACAATGAGATACCATCTTACATCAGTGAGGATGGCACATATCAAAAATAACGGGAACAATCTCTATTGGGTGAGAAAGGAACTCTCTTCCACTGCTGGTGGGAATGCTGCGTGATCCAACCCCTATGGAAAACAGTATGGAGGGTTCTCAGTAAACTCAAAATTAAAATCCCAGCAATCCCTCTTTTGGGTATCTATCCTCAAGACAGAAAAACATTCATCCAAAAGAATGTATGCACATCTCTATTCATTGCAGCACTCAGTACAACAGCTAAGACTTGAAATCAACCTAGATGTCCAACAACAGATGAATGGATCATCAAGATGTAGTACATACATACATACGTACATACATACATACATACATACATACATACATACATACATACTACATAGCTGTAAGGAATGATGCATGGTGTATTTTCTTATGTAGATGTGGTTTTCCACAACACTTTTCTGAATTTGGTTAATACGAAATTCCAGTAGATAAGTTTCTCTTGGATTCTGAGCTCATGTCAGAACCAGATTATAGGGATTGTTTATCTTGTATTTAACCCTATCTACACCAGTAGTGTCATGTGGCAATGTTCCTTTCTGCACAGGGACATTAAAATGGGAAAATCTACATACAGAAAGAAGTTCTTATCTAATATGGATGAAAGCTTACAAATCTTATATTGCAAGGGGGACTTTCACCCTGAACATTTGTCACAGTGACTTGACTAGGCTTCAGTTAATCAAACATTGGCCAGTCACCCCCAAACCTTAGATCCCATCTTTGGAATTGGCACAGATTTCTGCACTGGCATCAGGAATCAACTTCTACAGGAGAAGGCCCTAATGCTGCCCTGAAACTGATTTACTCCAGAGTGGGCTCATATGACACTCCGATGAACATGAAATAGCAACAATTTGCTTCCAGGGCAGGCTTCTATGCCTTGCCGCCTAACCATGAGATGAAACCAGAAGATGATCCATAACACCCGGACTTAGATATAGGATCTGTGCAAAAATCAAAATCTCTAATTACAGAAACCTGACTTTGACGACCATGATTGAGGAGAACTTTTCCTAGGACCATGAAGAAAGACTTTGGAGTTAGACAACTTAGTATGACCGGAGCCTATAGTTGGTCTTATGGCAGGATGCTTCATGGGTAAGAATTCCCTGTTTTTAGGCCAAAGGTTTTTCCTTTCTATTTTCCTCAACTTTTGCTGTACCTATGCACGCGCGCACACACACACACACGCACACACACACACACACACACACACACAAAACAAAAAAAAAAACTCGCCCCTTTGTTTTTATTTTCCTTCTTTTAATTTTTATTTCATTTTTATCTCTAAATAGGGGATTCCTCCTTTTTATAGAGCCTTGGGATACAGATTACTTTGTTTTACCTCATATTTCTGCTATTATTTCATATTAAGAATATTTATCTCAGGGACAGGAGAGATAGCATGGAGGTAGGGCGTTTACCTTGCATGCAGAAGGACAGTAGTTCGAATCCCAGAATCCCATATGGTCCCCCAAGCCTGCCAGGAGTGATTTCTGAGAATAGAGCCAGAAGTAACCCCTGAGCGCTGCTGGGTATGAACCAAAATCCAACTAACAAAAAAGAATATCTCATCTTAAGAAGAAAGGAAAAAAGAAAGGATCAAGTTGTCTCAGGTGCATTGATAGAGAAAAAAAGGACAGAACTAAATATCCAAGCAAAGTCAACTATTATAGAACCAAGAGACCTAAACTTTAACCATCTAAATTCAAAGGGGCCTGTGACACTGGCAGGCCAGGGGCAAAGGGTGGTGGTATAGGCTGCCCTCTGGGGTCATTGGTGGAGGGAGGTTGACACTGGAGGTGGGAAGGGCCCTGACTCACTGTATATCTGAAATTCAACTTTGAAGGACTTTGTAGATCACAATGGCTTCATAAAATAAAATAAATAAATAAAATTGGCAGAAACTTTTAGTAACAGTCAAAAACTACTACGAGTTCAGTTATTCGGCAGCAAGGGAATCACTAAATAAACTGAAATATTCAAACAAACAGAATATCACTTAGCAATAAAAACTAACTCCTGATACACAAAATCACCTTAGTGCTTCTCATGTATCTAGTCATATATCTAGACTGTTCTAGATATAACCACCTTAAAATAACAAATATTTTTGGACTTATCATTGCCTACCCTAAGTAACAAGAAAACTGAAAACTACATAAGAATTGGTACTTTGGGGCTGGTAAGGTGGCACTAGAGGTAAGGTGTCTGCCTTGCAAATGCTAGCCAAGGAAGGACCGCGGTTTGCCCCCCGGCATCCCATATGGTCCCCCCAAGCCAAGGGCAATTTCTGAGCGCTTAGCCAGGAGTAACCCCTGAGCATCAAACGGGTGTGGCCTCAAAAACCCAAAAAAAAAAAAAAAAAAAAGAATTGGTAGTATAGCAGATAGGATAGTTAGTTGTCTTACATGTAGTCAACCTGGGTTTGATCTGTGGCATCCTGTATGGTGCCCAGAGCAAGCCAGTGACCCCTGAGTGCAGAGTGGGAAATAAGTCCAGAATACCACTATTTGTTTTGGGTCTGCCTCAAAAACAAGACAGACAAAAAAGAATTAGTAGCTTACTAATTAAAATAATTAGTACCAGGGGTCCTCAAACTTTTTAAACAGGGGGCCAGTTCACTGTCCCTCATACCATTGGAGGGTTTGACTATAGTATGAACGAATTCTTATGCACACTGCATATATCTTATTTTGCAATGAAGAAACAAAACAGATACAAATACAATATGTGGCCCGCGGGCCATAATTTGAGGACCACTAGATAAACAATGCCCTCTTCCCCCCAAGGAAAGAAAAGTGAATGAAGTGAGCACTATATTGCCCCATGACACTCTTTCTAGGTCATGGCCCATTGGAGATATAGTCTGAACAACACCTGGAAGTCAAGGAAACAGATAAGACTCCATGACTACCAGAGGGACCTTTGTGGGGTAGATTACCAGAGGAAAATGTAGCCTGGAGAGAAACTTCTAAAGCAATGATCAACCAATATAAAAAGTGCCTTTCTGTAACAGATAGATAAATATTTCAGGCTTTGCAGATCAGATGATCTCTGTTATAACCATTCAACTCTGTCATTGAAACATGAAAGCTGATCAATATAATAGTAAATGAATGAGTATGGCTAGTTTCCAATAAGGCTTCAGTTACAATAACAGGTGCTAGGTGGGCCATGGCCTGCAAGTTGTAAGTTACCCACTTATGGTGCTCGAGAGAAAAGCACAGTGATGCCTCAACCGCTATCTGGCTATTGATCTGCATTAAGAAAGAGTGTGAGTTACTCCAAGTCAAGAAAGTCACCTATAAAGCAAGAGATCAGATAGTTCTTAAGGCTCAGAGAACCAAAATAAGCACATATTCTCCACAAACAAGGCTCAGATACAGCCCCAAAATGGCATTACCTCAAAAGCAGAGCTAAAGCAGTATATTCTAGCAATCTATACAATCTGATCCCTGCAAGGATCAGACTATGGATGACTATACTATGTCCCCAACAGTTTGAAACTATGTCATGTGCTAACATAAACTACCATCTATTCAAGTACAAGGCAGAAATACATTACCTACACCATGGGGATGGGTGAGGGTGGAAATCAGTCAAAGCAGATGACAGAAATGAAAAAATTATCGAAGAAGGATTTTTTTTTTTTAAAATATGGAACGCTTCACGAATTTGCGTGTCATCCTTGCGCAGGGGCCATGCTAATCTTCTCTGTATCGTTCCAATTTTAGTATATGTGCTGCCGAAGCGAGCACTCGAAGAAGGATTTTTAAGATTAGCATTAAAACATGCTCCATACTTATCAAGAGGTAAAGGGGCAAAATGTGATGAAGAGAGGTATCCTCAATGTAAACAAGACCTAGATGGTATATGTAGAGATTCTGTTTGTTTTTGTTTTGGGGTCACATCTGGCTATGCTCAGGAGTTACTTCTGGCTCTGTGCTCAGGAATCACTCCTGGTGATTGAAGCTCAGGGAACTTTATGGGATGCAAGGGATTGAATCCAGGTTGGCCTTCACCAATGTTCTATCATTGAGTCCAAGAGATTTAAAACTACTAATACCTCCTGATCTTTAAAAATGCACAACTATGGACCAGAGCGATGGCACAGCGGTAGGGTGTTTACCTTGCATGAGGATGACCCAGGACAGACCACAGTCCAATCCCCCGGCATCCCATAAGGTCCCCCAAGCCAGGAGTGATTTCTGAGTGCAGAGCCAGGAGTGACCCCTGAGTGTCACCAGGTGTGGCCCAAAAACAAAAATTAAACAAAATAAGTGCACAACTACTTAGACTACCAAGTACAGGGAAAGAATGGAGATTTGGGGAGAAGTGAACATTAATTCTATCATAAAATATTAAAATCTATAGTTTAAATTTTTTGTTTGTTTGTATTCCTTTTTTAATGTAAATTTATTTTTTCCTTCTATTTAAACACTGTGTTGGGCCTGGAGAGATAGCACAGCGGCGTTTGCCTGGCAAGCAGCCGATCCAGGACCAAAGGTGGTTGGTTCGAATCCCGGTGTCCCATAGGGTCTCCCGTGCCTGCCAGAAGCTATTTCTGAGCAACCAGCCAGGAGTAATCCCTGAGCAACACCGGGTGTGGCCCAAAAACAAACAAAAAAAAAAAAAAAAAAAAAACACTGTGGTTACAGAAAGGTTCATGATTGAGCTTCAGTCTTCCAATGTACACCACCCTTCATCCATGCACATTTCCTGCCACCAATGTCCCCAGTTTTCCACCCACCCACCCACCCACCCCCTGCCTGCCCATGGAGTAGGCATTTTACTATACTTCTCGCCTATCCTTTTGCTCCTCTCTTTTTTTCTCTCCCCCACTTTCTTTCCTTTGAGACACTGTCATTTGTACTATTGTTAATGAAGGGGTACCATGCCTATCACTTTATCTCTGTTCAGCACCCAATTCTTGTTCAACGTGATCAGTGCCAACTATCATTGTCTTAGTATTCCCTTCTTTACTCTCTCTGCACTGCTTCAATACTTCTGGCAAGCTTTCTACCCTGGACTGGTCCTCCTGGCCCTCATCTCTATTGTCTCTGGATAAACTATCTTTTTTTCTTATATCCCAGATATGAATGAGATTATTCTATGCCTGTCCCTTCCCCTCTGACTCATTTCATTCAGCATAATACTTTATATATCCACCCATGATGTACAAGTTATAGTTAAAAATTCTTAAATCCACAATCATAGTATAATATCTCAATCATGTCCCCTCAAATACTAAAAAAAGAGGAAAACAAATATTTAATAATGCCAGTAAATTCACCTAATTCACATTCACAGAATACTCTGCCCCAAGTTCACACATATGCGAATACACCAAAATAGATTATATTCAACACAAGTGTCACCACAACAAAAAATGTTTTAAATAATAGTAAGTATGCTTTCTCCCTGCACAGGAATTAAAATAGCAAGTAATGACAAATAAAAGTATTCCAAAAGGTTTAAATAAATTAAAAATAATAATAAAAATAAAAAAAAAGTATTCCAAAAGTCTGTAAGTATTTGAAAATTAAACACATTTTTAAATAAGTCATGGATCAAGCAAGAAATAAAAACACACAATAATTTAAACTAAATAAAAAACACACTGTGATGACCACTTGAATGAAAGTCTCAGCAAACCAACAAAAGAAGCATAATAAACCAAGAATGCCCGGTGCTAAGCTCTGAAATTCATTGCCATCTTTAAACAAAGGTTATGTTTTCTACAGGCTCCAGCCAATGACCAGGTGGAATAGAAATATCAAGGCAGTTCCCATATTTAGAAGAAGCAAGACTCCAATGTCCCTCCTTCCTGGTTGGCCCCCTTGTCTCCTGTGATGACCTCCCATCTACAGTGTCCACCTGTGGCCCCTTGAAAACCTCAGGGTCCATAGGAGAGTCCTACAGTTCCAGGTAAGAAACTATGAACTAAAATCTTCTCCCAACCTTTCTTTTTTGCTTCACTCGAGGTCAGACATACAATCAAGGAACTGTTTAGGCCTCCAACAGCTGTCTCTCATTTTCTAACACAGGCACTTAATAAATTTCTTGTACATGTAAAACCAGTGTGGTAAAACTTCTCAAAAGGATTCAAACTATCAAAACAGCATGTCAAAATGTAAGAACTACAACTAAAGAAATGGTTAAATGAACATTTATACCAATAAACGTCAATAATAAAAAATTAATGAAATCTCAATAATCTAAGCTCCTACCTTAAGAAACTTAACTTTAGAAACAGAATAAATTATAACTCAATTTAGAAGAATGAGGAAACAATAAAAAGAAGTTATTAGTGTAATCAAAACTAGAAAAGCACCAGAATAAAAATCAAGTTTCTAGAAAGATAAAAAATATATGAGATATAAGTCTCACCTAACCTTTCAGAGAGAAAATGGTGAAAAGACATACATTACCAATGTCAAGAATAGAAAAAAAACAGTACTAAAAAGGTTCAACAGGAACTTAGGATGTTGGGTTTTTAAAAATAAAGGTCTATTATTTTGGTTTTTTAAAGGTTGTTTGTTTGTTTCTTTGTTTTTTGGTATTTGGTCCACAGCTGAAATGTTCAGAATTTGGCTCTGTGCTCAGAGGATGCTATTTGGTACAAAGGATCAAATCCAAGTTGAACACATGAAGGCAAACACCTTACATGCTGTACTATTGGTATAACTCAAGAAAAGGTTTTATATCTCATAAGTTCTCTTAATATATCTACTTCTTAAAATTCTTTAGCACACAAGCCATTTTATGATACTTTGCTAACACTATAAGATAGCTTTTAAGTTCTTGGTCCCTTTCAAAATATCTAGCCCATCTAAATTCAATTCTGTAGAAGTTAGGAACTCTACATAAACTCTGACACTAAAGAGAAGCTGGGTAGTGATGCCAAGATTGCCATGATAACATAGATAAAGCTCTGAAAAGGACAAGAAGAAAAAAGAAGCAAGATATTCACAATGGAAGGACTTCTTGAGCAGAAAAACCCTAATAGGGGGTAAGATTCAAACAGAATAGATGTATATTAGAAATAATCCATCAATTGTATATTTAAAAATAAATTGGGTGAAATATGTAGTCATCATATAATAAGAAAATAACCAAAAAGTAGAATATTTACAGAACAAAAAATAGAAATTACTATTCAGATTAAGAGTCTGTTAGTATTTCTTCTATTAGCATTATTAGAGAAATAGTGACATGAAAACTACAATTAGCAAAACAGTATCTTTGGTGCACTAATAAAATTACAAAGCAAAATAAATATTTAGCTAAAAAAGGTATCACACTGACAAACATTACAGGTTGTACCTATACAGACATATTAAGATTCAAGCAGGGAGACAGGAAGACAGTCCAATAAGCAGTTAGGGAACATGCCTAGGATTCACCCAAACAGGGTTTGATTCTTGGCATAACAAGGTCCCCCAAGAACCACTGGTACAACCTTACAGACGCTGAGAACTCCAGAGAATGAGAAGTAACACATCCTCAGGCCTGTACACTGAAGTGTCATTCTGGTTGACCAATCATAAAACATGGATTTAGGGCTGGAGAGGTATTTCAAAGGGCTGGTGTGTATGTGTGAATGTGGGAGACATGGTTTGATCCCTGACAACAAATAAATGATCAGAGTAAACCAGAAGCAGCCCCCAAGCACCATGTCAGTAGTAGTCTCTGGCAACCACTAAGTAAGACCCAAAACCCAACTTTATATTAATAGACTTCGTACAAGTACCATTTAAGTAATCTTCAATATTACATTACTAGTAAATTGTTCTTACATGGGATGAGAGGGATAGCACAGCGGATAGGGCGTTTACCTTGCACACAGTCAACCCGGTTTCAATCCCCAGCATCCCATATAGTCCCCCTCAAGCCTGCCAGAAGTGATTTCTGAATGTACAGCCAGAGTAACCCCTGAGAGCCACTGGGTATGGCCCAAACAACAACAATAAAAGCTCTTACATATGGAAACAATATATATTTAAATATAAATGTGTACAAATATTTCTAACCAGAATGTCCACTCCTTCAATTCAATATTTTCCCAGGCACAGTTAAATCCTCACACCTTACTGATTTTATGCCAATAATTAAGTTTTTATCTCTCTATAAGTAGAAATATCTTCTCAGTCCCATCTCAAGTTTTTGTTACCAAAAAACCTTCATCATGTTTATGCCTTCTTGAACCCTCTCCAAGTTTAACATATCAGATTTCATTCGTTGTATCTGAATTTCTTTAAATAGAACAGCTCAGAAAAAGAAAAGGTCGGGGCCCGGAGAGATAGCACAGCGGCGTTTGCCTTGCAAACGGCCGATCCAGGACCAAAGGTGATTGGTTCGAATCCTGGTGTCCCATATGGTCCCCCGTGCCTGCCAGGAGCTGTTTCTGAGCAGACAGCCAGGAGTAACCCCTGAGCAATGCCGGGTGTGACCCAAAAACCAAAAAAAAAAAAAAAAAAAAAAAAAAGAAAAAGAAAAGGTCATTATACTGGCTCCTTTCCCTTAAAATACATACAACCAATAAAATACATATAAAATACTGTATTTTATTGAGGTACCATGATTTACAATACTGTTAATGATGGTTCCTGTCATTACAATACTTATTATAAATTATAATAATGTAATTCAATTACAAATAAATCTTGCAAAAAGTGACAAAATTAAAAATATAATCAGATACAACTAAAAACCTTTGAGTTCATTCTCTAATGTTTCATGTTTTACTAATGAGAACCTTAAAAATACAAGTTGTATTTCAGGTGTCTTCTGTTGAAAAGAATTAAGACTTTTATTTCTTTTTTTGTTTTGTTTTCCAGTTGGAGCCCACACCTAACAATGCTCAGGGGTTACTCCCGGCTCTCCACTCAGAAATTACTCTTGAAGGTACTTAAGGGACTACATGTATTAAACCCAGTCCATCACAAGTAAGGCAAGTGTTTTACCCACTGTTTTACTATCTCTCTCTAGGCCCAGAAAAGGATGACTTTTAAGTGTCATGTATAGTATGAGATCTTATCTTGAGAATCAATTTTCACATATACAAAACTAGAAACTGTTTTTTTTTTTTTTATGGAGACATAAAAACCATAGAAAATACCTTGTATTTCAAAGAACTCACACAGAAAGAAGGAAAATGTATGCCCAGGAACAGAAAGGGGGAGAGGGTATTGGGAAACTAGAGACATTGGTGGAGGGAAATGTACATTGAAGAAGATTGCTAGACACTTAGGACTGCAACTCAATCATGAACAACTTTATCTGTGGAGAAAATAACCGTAGTATGAAAAACCTTGTAATGGATGCTTAAATAAAATACAATAAAAAAAACGTAAAAGGCAAATAAGCAAAAGAACTCTCATGACAAGAGGCAGGCGGGAGTAGAAAAGAGGGGTCAGGCAGAAAGAAAGTAGGAAAGAAACAGGACATTGGTGGTGGGAGATGCACGAGTGGAAGAATGAGTGTTGGACATTGTATGACTGAAACTCAATCATGAACAACTTAGATATATGTTGTTGTTTTTTTAAAAATTAACAAGATCGATAAACCATTACCAAGATTCACCGAGAGAGAGTTCTAATAAAATGAATCAAACATAAAGGGAGGGTCACAACAGACAGCATAGATTGACAATCTTTATTCCCCAAAACGTGCCAGAAGAGATTTCTGAGCATAGAGCCAGGAGTAACCCCTGAGTGTACCGGGTGTGACCCAAAAAACAATATATATATATATATATATATATATATATATATATATATATATATATATATATTAAGGGGAATAAAGATAGGATGCAGATACATCAGTGGTGTCAAGAAATAATGGCGCTAAATATCCAAACTAGAGTCAACAACATTAAAAACATGAGACTAAAACTTTAGCAACCAGATTTTATATATATATTTTATATATATTTTATATATTTTTATATATATTTTATATATATTTATATATATATTTATATATATTTATATATATTTATATATATTTTATATATATTTTATATATATATTAAGGGGAATAAAGATAGGATGCAGATACATCAGTGGTGTCAAGAAATAATGGCGCTAAATATCCAAACTAGAGTCAACAACATTAAAAACATGAGACTAAAACTTTAGCAACCAGATTTTAAAAGGTACCTGTCAAGGAACCTGAGCAGTGGCGCAGGGCTTAAGGGGTATGCCTTGCATGCGCTAGCCTAGGACGGATGGTGGTTCGATTCCCCAGCGTCCCATATGGTCCCCCAAGCCAGGAGCGATTTCTGCGCGCATAGCCAGGAGTAACCCCTGAGCATCACCGGGTCTGGCCGAAAAATTAATTAATTAATTAATTAATTAATAGAATAAAAGATGCCTGTCAAGATGACAGCTGGGAATAAAAAGGTAGGAGAGAGAACTTGGAAAAACTGGTAGATGGAAGTTTGACACCGGTGGTGGGGTTGGTGCCAGGACACTGTATGTCTAAAGCCCAACCTATGAACAACTTTGTAAATCAAGGTGCATTCATAAATATTTTTATTTTAAATTATCTAGAAAAAAAATGTCTGGTACTAGAAAGATAATACAGAAGATTAAGGAATTGCCTTACATCTGGTAAACCCCAGTTCAATCCCTGGCATATCGTCTGATCCCCTAAGCACAGTCAGTAGTGACAGGAGGATCCTAACCACAAAGTTCAAAGTAAGAGCTGAGCACCAATAGGTGCAGACCAAAAACCAAAAGAAAATACATAAACCAATCATATACAAACAAAATTATGTTGTGTAGTCAAAAAATTATTCGTTTTCACTTTTCTTTTATACTATGCATATTCAGAGTTCTATCAAAGACACTGTTTTTAAATATTTGAGCCCTTCAGTCCATAAAAATTAACAGAAAATTGTAAAGTGTAATCTTTAAATTATATCTTTGAAATATACTATTAAAATGTAGCTTACCATTTTGATGCCTGTGGAAAATGTCACTGGTTTTGAAGGTTTCGGCTTCTCAACTTCCGTTTCCACCTGGGTAGATCTATCTTTGTGCTGAGCCAAAAGTAAAGCAACAGGGAGATCAGAACTCTCCTGCAAGAGAAGTTAAAGTACAATATGAACTTTAAAAAAGAAAAATCTTCTCTTTAAATTATGCTGCCATCAGCATTTGATGTCAGCCTACATGTTCACTTTATGGAGAAGACTTTACGAAGAACATTCAGCATTCCATAATAAGTAAAGGCTGGTTTTAGATTCATAAATCAAAATAACCTGCAAAAAAGTATTTTTTATAAAGTCAACATTAAAAGCCACAGGGTCTTATTTCATTTCACAAAACAAAAACAATCAGCATAATTTTTTCAATCAGAAGCTAATCCCATCACAGAGAGTAATAGTACAAAGTACTTTAACACATCAAATATTTATCTAGGACACATTAATTTTACCAGTGAATTCAAACTAGTTTGCAATTGTTTCCCATTAGATTTTACCTGAGGCTGCTTGAAAATGGTTCTTGCTCTGTTTTACACAATGGAACTATTGTTAAGTATATTTATTTCCTCCTCACTTTACTTTTAGAAATTAGGTCTGAAAATTTAATAAGCAGATGACAGTAAACATGTAATAAGCTAAATAAAGGCCAATATACAAACCTGGACATATAACATTAATAACACAATCAGTTACCATTCTGGCATGTAAACTGCTATTTATCCCCTTAAACGTCCAATTCTCCAGCATGTAGAAAGCTGTGGAGTGAAGGTCTATAGCAAGGTTTTAAAACTTAATCTTAATAATATTTAATATTAAATCTTATACTATTTAAAGAAATTGTTTGGGATTACACTAGAAATCATTCAAATTTCAAGCAATTTGGTACAACTAAATTGAGCAGAAATCAATTTGTATGAAAACATTGTATTACAAATATGTTGTAAAAGCAATGTTGCAAAGGTTAAAACTTTTCAAAGAGGAAAACTTTTACATGTTATATATAAAATACAGCTTTACTAAAGAGCAAAATCCTGTGACCTGGCTTTAGAGTAAAACAATGTAATAAACGAAGAGACTATATTTGAATACTTTTCTCATTCTACAATAAAGCATTAGTAATGCAATGACAGCAATATCACTGTGAAATCCTATAGATCTTCGGGCTTTTCATAAAAATGTTTATACTAAAACACAAGATGGAAAGGCATTTCAAATGGACTACAGTACACAATGCCTTTTAAAAGCTATTATTATCTCTTCATGTAGAGAAACTAACAAAAATAAAAATAAATTTCCACTGTTGTCAAATTATACCCTAAATAAATTCAAGTATCATTCCATAGTTCCTACTTATTATAGAATATAGATATTTGTGTGTGTGGTTTTGGGCCACCCCTAGTGACGCTCAGGAATGGATCCTGGCTATTCGCTTAGAAACTACTCCTGGCTTTGGGAGACCATATGGGATGCCGGAGACCGAACCCAGGTCCCTCCTGGGTCAGCCGCATGCCAGGCAAACACCCTATCACTGCACTATTGCTCCAGCCCCAGAATATAGATATCCTTATATGAATACAAAACAATGAATGTATTCACTTCAACAAGTTACTAATCAATACTTTGACCTTTTCAATCCTAGTTTTATTTGAATATTAAGATTCAAAACATCTTATAAATATTAAGATCCTTAGTAAAACAGTAAAATTTAATAGAAATAAGCATTCTAAGAATATTAAACTATCTTGATTCTGAAATCTTGAATCTAAAGTTACTTTAAAGCTGCACAGATTTCATATTATTATTATTCAAAACTCTAGTGACTAGAAAATCTTTATGAATGTTAAATCAAAATTAAATAGGAGTCATAAAACCAAAAATAATCTGTAGTACAATATAAACTATGGACAGCTCACATACTCTTGGGAAAACATAAAATGCAGATTTGGTCTTTCAAGTTATTTTATTCTTCTTAGCTTTCCCAAACCTGCATTAACCGCCTGAAGGTACTGTTTAATATTTAAAGAAATTTTAATAAGACTGCCCGTAATACTCATTAAAGTCTTTATAATGACCATTTTTTAAAGATTATTTTAACTGACTTTAAGTAAGCCATCTGGCAAACAACATTTCTAGTAAAAATTGGCTACCGTGTTTGAGAATAATATTATCCCATACAAAATTTAAGACATGAGCTGAAGAAAATTTCAAACAGGAATATAAAAAGATTTAATAAGGCAGAACCTGTTTAAAAATTTTTATCCAAGCTTTTTCAAAAACTTAAATTTCCAGTTAGGATTAGGTAAATGGACATTTTAAACAGATATATTAACAAATGCTTAATGATAAACATGACAGCCAATGGATTACAATTCTGTCATAAACAGTAGACTGTAAAAGATACTGACATCGTACATGGTAACATACAACTTTTTTTTAACACTTTAGAAAGTGGTTTTTAACACAAGAACTAAACTAAAAGCAAGAAACAAAATCTTCTAGTAAGTAGCATTTGCTGCCTAATTAGATACAGAAAAAAAAATTCTGATATTTAGGAGTCTAGATAGACTTTTAGAGTTGGTGATAAATTTTTTATAAAATCTAAGATATGAATGTAAGTAAACCTTATTTTATTTAATAAGAATTTTTAGAATTAAGAATTTTTAAAATAAGAATTTTAGAATTAAAATCTCATAATTAGTCAGTAAAAGATAAATATATGTCAACATTTTAACCAAAAAAAGTCAGAATTAAAGTTATAAAAACCTTTACAAATAAACTTTTAATAGAAACCAGAAATTCAAACTTCAGTGGTATTCTAAACCAATCTATTGAATTAATTGTTCTAATGCATACAGTAAATTGCGAAGGATTATTTAACCACTGTGTTACATGATCTAAACAGCGAAGAAAGTATGTGCAGTAATGACTTGCAGGTGAAGAAAACAGGAAGTGGAAGAGGTGCAGGGCGGGTGCACACAAAACTATTAATTCCAGATTATAAATAATGTGTACCATTGGTGTTTCACATCTTGCTTAATGCTCCACCAAATTAACAAGGATCTCAACAAGGCAGCAAAATTTAGTACTTTTAACGAAAAAAAATTAAAGAACTGCTGTGAAAAGCTAGCTAACCTCAAATTAAAATCTAGAAACCCAAATATTCTTAACAGTATGTTTTCATTTGAATTCGGGATTAACTCTATAGAGGGGGGGGAAAAAAGCATTAGCAAAAGGTTTGTTTCTCTCTGTATAAAACTCTGAGGGAATTTCAACTGTTGAAGTCCTATCTGTCACTCCCTGCAAAAATTAATTTAGATTGAGGCCCGAGAGATAGCATGGAGGTAGGGTGTTTGCCTTGCATACAGAAGGACAGTGGTTGAAATCCCGGCATCCCATATGGTCCCTGAGCCTGCCAGGAGCGATTTCTGAGCGTAGAGCCAGGAGGAACCCCTGAGCGCTGCCGGGTGTGATCCCCCCAAAAAATTAATTTAAGTTGTTAAGAAAAACTACCACACTCTTCCAAATGCTTGCTTTTAGGATCAACAATTTCTGCTTCCACTTCACCAATATCCATAAACTTCCTTTCCTTTCCTTTCTACTTCTGTTTTAAGTAATCTTTCTTTTTCTTATTTATTTCTTAATCACTGACTCAAGTCCTTTTGTGGGGAAAAAAAATACATTAAGACCAGATAGATACATAGATCAGCCATAGAGTAACTTTGTCATTCTGTGAGACTCTGAGTTCAGCCATGGCTCTCATGCCAACCACACAAAGAAAAACAAAATGACACATCGACCCAATCAAAGAATAACGGTTTATCGGCAATACCAAAGAGTTAGATTGTATTGATGCATCATAGAAATCAATTGTGTTGGGGTCAGAGCCATAGCTCAGTAGGTAGGGCATTTGCCTTGTACGGGGCAGACCCAGATTCAATCCCGGACATCCCATATGGTGCCCCAAGCCTGCCAGGAGTAATTTCTGAGTGCAGAGCCAGGAGTAACCTGAGTGCCACCAGTGTGGCCCAAAGACCAAAACCAAAAACAAACAAACAAAAAAAAAAAAGAATTAAATTGTATTGACAGAAAAGCAAGAATGCAAACAATACTTTCTAGAGAAGAGGATGGTTCTTCTAGATGTAATGTCATTAATATTACTCTTATACACAGCAAATAATATATTTCCAAATCCATGACACACAATTCAAACCTTGACAATTATCACTTTCTTTATCGAATTTATTGGATATTTGAGAAGCTAATTGCTGAAAAACATTAATAGTTTACAAATCATCTATAAAAATATATATTCTTTTTGACATAAAGACATAAAATAAAGTTTCACAGAATAATTAAATCATTACAAACTTCACATGGGGCCAAAACACTGAAAATGAAAACATTAGTATTAATGAGGAGAAAAAATGCTCTGGAAACAATGTGATGTAGTTAACAAACTTAGAAACATATAACCAGCCTATTAACCTATTCTACTGGCTCACAGAACTAGACAGGTCATACGGTGGGTACAGTGCTTGCCTTGCATGCGGCCGACCCAGAATCCATCTCTAGGATTCCATCTGGTCATACCCTAAGCAATGCCAGGAGTCATTCCTAGTGCAGAGCCAGGAGTTACCCTGAGCATCACTGGGTATAACCCAAGATCAAAAAAAAAAAAAAAGTACATTGGCTTATGTCATTTATAATATTACTTTCTCACCTGGAAATATAATTGGTATTAACAAGTTATTTTTTAAATGAAGTCAGACTAAGTGAAATAAGTCAGAATGAGAAAGATAAATAGTGGATGATCCAGTGTGGCGTATAAAGAAATAAAGCAAAGGAATAGACATACCTAAATAAAAACAAACCCTATGACTAAAAAATAGCCTGTGATAGAGGGATGCTGGCACTTTGCTAGTGGGTATGGTGTAGTAACACATACTTTGAAGAGCTCTGATTATCTACCCCTAAAAAATATAGAATGTTGTAAAATATGTTACTTCAATTTTGTTGTTGTTTTTTATTTTGGGCCATACCCGGCAGCACTCAAGAATTATTCCTGGTTCTGTGCTCAGAAATTACCCCTGGTAGGCTCGGGGAATCATATGGGACACCGGGATTTGAACCAATGACCTTCTACATGAAAGGCAATCACCTTACATCCATGTTATCTCTCTGGCCCCTCCACATTAATTCTTTTTTTTTTTTCCCACTTCTTTGATGATTGTCAGTGGTGTTCTTAGAGAAATTGCATTAAATCTATACAATGCTTTGGGGAACATTGCCATTTTAATGATGTTAATCTTCCAAATCTATTTACAAGGTATGTGTTTCCATTTTCTTGTGTCCTCTTTTATTTCTTGAAACAGTGTTTTGTAGTTTTCTTTGTATAGATCTTTCACCTCTTTAGTTAAATTTAACTCAAGCTATTTGAGTTTTGGTGACACTAATGTGAATATTATTGCCTTTTTAATAACTATTTCTTCCCTATCATTATTTGTCCATAAGAAGGTCATTGATTTCTGCATATATTCTGCCACTTTATTATATGAATTGTTTATAGAAGCCTTTTGATGAGTCTTCAGAGTTTTCTAAATATAGTAGCATGGCATCTGTGAACAGTGAAAGCTTGACTTCTTCCTTTCCTATCTGGATTCCCTTGATATTTTTTCCTTGCCTAATTAATATGATAAGAACTTCCAGCACTATGTTGAATATGAGTGGTGAAAGGGGACAGCTTGATCTTGCACCAGATTTTAGAGGAAAGATTTTTAGTTTATCTCCATTGAGAATAATGTTTTCCATTGGTTTGTGGTATATATATTTTCTCACTATATTGAGAAAAGTTCTTTCCATTCCAATTTTGTTGAGAGTTTTTATCATGAATTGGTGTTGGACCTTGTCAAATGCTTTCTCTTTATCACTTGATATAATCGTATGGTTTTATTTTACCTTTTGCTGATATGATGTATTACATTGATTGACTTGTATAAGTTAAACTATCCTTGCATCCCTGGGATAACTCCTACTTGCTCATGGTGTATAAACTTTTTGATGAACCATTATATTGTATTTGCTAGGATTTTGTTGAGGATCTTTGCATCTGTGTTAATTAAGAATATTAGTTTATAGGGTGTGTGTGTGTGTGTGTGTGTGTGTGTGTGTGTGTGTGTGTGTGTGTTCTCTGCTTCTTATGGCATGTTTGCTTCTGGTATCACAGTGATGTTAGCTTTGTAAAAACTATTTGGAAGAGTTTCTGTTTCTTCAGTTTCCTTGAAGAACCCCATAAGATTGACATTAGGTCTCTTGAAAGGTTTGAAAGAATTAATTAATGAATCCATCTGGGCCTGGATTTCTTTTTATTGGAAGAATTTTGATTATTATTATTTTAATTTCCTCAGTAGTGATAGTCTGTTTAAATATGCCAGATCATCTTGGACCAACCTTGGGAGGGTATAAGAGTCCAATAATTTTTCCATTCCTTCCATGTTTTCTTATTTTCAGGCATAGAGTTTCTCAAAGTAATTTCTGATTATTCTTTGAATTTCTGTAGTATCTATATTATTTTCCTTTTTTTATTTCTATTTTGGTTGATTAATGTTCTCTTTTTCTATGCAAGTCTTGCTATACATTTTGTTAATTTTTTTAAAGACCAACACTTGCTTAATTGATTCTTTTGGAATTTTCAGAGGATTTTTAGTTCATTAAATTCTTCACCAAGTTTCAATTTCCTTCTGTCTCCCTATTTTTAGTTCATTTTGTTTATCATTTTCTAACTTTTTAAGCTGTGTTACTAAGTTATTCATGTAGACTCTTTTATTTATTTTGGTTTTTGGGCCACACCCGGCAGTGCTCAGGGGTTACTCCTGGCTGTCTGTTCAGAAATAGCTCCTGGCAGGCACAGGGGACCATATAGGACACCGGAATTCGAACCAACCACCTTTGGTCCTGGATCAGCTGCTTGCAAGGCAAATGCTGCTGTGCTATCTCTCCAGGCCCTCATGTAGACTCTTTATTCTGTCCTGATGAATGCTTGCAAAGCAGTAAATTTTCCTCCCAATATCACTTTTGCTTTTATCACTATTGCTTTTACAGTAAATTCTGGTAATTCATGTCTTCATTCTCATTCGTTGCCATGAATCTTTGGATTTCCTTTTGGTTGTGTCTGTTTGGTAGTGAGTTGTTTAAATTCTAAGTGTTAAAGTGCTTTGTGTCTGTTTGTAATTAAATTTTAATTTCAGTGCATGATGATCTGCAATGGTAGTCTATAAAATTTTTATCTTCTTAATTTTTTTTCTGTTTTTTTAGTCCCATCGATGATATCCCAGCCTTGATCTTTCAACCAAAGAAAATTAAGAAAAACAAAATTGAACCCATGTACAATACAATTAATTTGTCCCTCAAATCCCCAGTTGTATTACATACTATTTCTTAGCAGCATTAATTCTTAATTAAATTCTTAAAGGACCATGACCTTTGCCAATACCTTTACTGTAAGCCAGAATCACTTGAAAATGCCCCTCTTTGATTCCTGCATCACAAAAATTGTATCTGATAATAAATATTTCTTGTTTAAAGCCTTAATAAGTAAGAAGCCATAAAGATAATTCAAAGGCCCAGAGCACTGTTGTATATGTGGGAGTCCAAGTTCTAATCCCTAACATTTCATAGTTCTTAAACAATTTCGGTATGACCTTGCAAAAAATTAATAAAATAAATAAAGGAAGAGAAGTCAAACACACTAGCACAAATACTGAAGCAATACCACTAACCATTAAAACTAATGACATTCTTTTGTTTTTGTTTTTGGGCCACACCTGGTGGTCCTCAAGGGTTATTCCTGGCTCTGCACCCAGAAATTACTCTTGGCAGGCTCAGGAACCATATGGGATACCAGGGATCGAACCAGGTCTGTCCCAAGTCAGCTTCGTGGAAGGTAAACACCCTTCCTGCTGTGCTAATGATCGGGCCCCATAAAATGACAATTTTTTAAATCAGAGTTAGCAGTTATACATACCAATTCATCTAAAAACGCCTGTTTATTCTTCCTTTTTAGAATCTGTTGGAGTTGTTCTTCTTTCCGTATATTAATTCTTCTTTGCTCATATTCCTGTCGTTCTGCCTCCAAAGCTTCATTCAGTTCTTCCTGTTCTACAGTCTACACATGACATAAACAGTTATATAAATTTGGTGTTCAAAGTCAATCCTATTCTATATACAATCTCTGATACTATTTTTTTTTTTGGCCACCCAGAGTGATGGTAGAACTTACTCCTGGTGGGCTCAGGAGATTGTATATGGTGCCAGGGAGTGAAGCTAGGTTGGTCACATGCAAGCCAAGCACCCTATCCACATATTATCTCTTTAGCTCAATACTTCCTTCTTTATTTAAACACAAAACCCACTAGTTACGTATGTTTAATAACATAGCAATTCTACTTTAAAGAATTCAAAGTCATATATTTCATGTGAACGTGTTACTATTAAGGAGAAAGTAAGCTAGCACTGAACGAACTCTAGATATTGCACTTAATGAGTTTACGTTTTTATAATTTGATAATTTCAATGATTCCATACAGGAAACTTTAATAAGAAAGTGAAACGAAAACAATAATCTATATATAGAACCACTGATATATATAATCCATTTTAAATACTGGTAACTTTCAGGAGAACTGGCACACACAATTGAGTTGGGGTGAGTGAGAGTGATGGGAGGGATATGGGAACAATGGTGATGGGTATGGTTTCAGAATAATACCCTGGGGCTGAAGAGATGGCATGGAGGTAGGGTGTTTGCCTTGTACGTGGAAGGATAGTGGTTCGAATCCAGGCATCCCATATGGTCCCCCGAGTCTGCCAGGAGCAATTTCTGAGCATAGAGCCAGGAGTAACCCCTGAGCACTGCCAGGTGTGACCCAAGGGGAAAAAAAAAAAGAATAATGTCCTAATGTCTAATGTCCATATCATTAACTGTATTGAGAGTGAAAAATAAATAAGTGAAATTTTAATTAAATAAGTTCACAAAATTTAAGTACTGGTTATTGAACACTTAACACAGAGAAGGCCATGAAAAGCTATTATAGTATTGAGCTTATTTTTCCAAAGTAAAATAATAATTTTTGATGTTACAATTCCAAATGGCAGGGTCTTATATTGTCTTGAACATGGCCAACCTGGATTCAATGCCTGGCATCCCACATAATGTCCCTTCTCCCTAACCCTAACCTCTGAACAGCACCAGGTATGACCCGAAAATGAAAACAAACCAAATACATTAAACTCCACAGGCTACAAAAATTCTTATGCTGAAAGATGTTTTACTTATACTTTAAACTCAAATACATATGCAAAATTAGGTTTAGCATCAAGACTCCTAGGTCTACTGAGTTCATACCAACATCTCAATCAACTCAAGGTGAAACCTCTTAGTTTCAGTTCTGCCCCTTTATATTCTTTGATTAAATTAGGTGCTAAATCTTATTAGATGCTAAATCTTAGTATCCCTATATATAACTTTACAAATTCTATTTAATTTCTATTACAATTTGTGTTTAATTTAATTCTATAATGCCACGGATGCTAACCTAACATAGGTACCCAGCAGAAAAGAGATCTCGAACGGCTTCTAGAAAGATTAGTTGAAGTACAGTAAGTGTTAAAGGAGAGATTAAAGGGGCCGGAGAGATAGCACAGCGGCATTTGCCTTGCAAGCAGCAACCCAGGACCTAAGGTGGTTGGTTCGAATCCCAGCATCCCATGTGGTCCTCTGTGTCTGCCAGGAGCTATTTCTGAGCTAAGAGCCAGGACTAACCCCTGAGCGCGCCGATGTAGCCCAAAAACGAGAGAGATATTAAAGGGCCAGACATACATAGCTCCACGAGCTGAGCACAGGTTGTGCTTCAAGAGGCCTGGCCCAGGTTCAAGACCTCAAACCACACAGTCCCTTGAGCACCCTGGGGAGTGACTTCCAAGCCCAGAGTCAGGAGGAATGTCAGAGCCAGATCTAGGTATGCAACCACCACCACCACCACCACCACCACCACCACCACCACCACCACCACCACCACCACACCCCCAAAACATTGAGAGCTGAGAATGAGGGTTGGGAAAGCAGCCTAATTGACTGGAAGGTCACAGATAGAAAACAATGAGCCTAATAACTAATATAAGCAGAAAAGTTAAAACTTTCAAGACCCTTTATTTACCCCACTGGAGAGCAAAACAGATGCTGAACAGAGGCAGAAACTCCAAAGATACTAAGATGTAAATCAAGGTAATGACAGGCTTCAATATTGAAGACTAAGAGATTAACTAGAATAATTAACTCAGATCAATGTGAAGATTAATTAGAATAATTAACTCAGATCAATGATGAAGGCCTACATAGGGTAAAGATAATAAAATCAGAGGCCTGAAAGAAAGTACAACAGGAAGGGCGCTTGTCTTGCATAAGTATAAGTCTACCTGGGTTCAATCCTGGCAATCCCATATGATTGGCTCTGCACTCAAATTACTCCTGCAGGCTCAGGGAACTCTATGGGATTCTAAGGATCAAACATGGATTGGCTGCATGCAAGGCAAACGCCCTACCTGCTGTGCTATGGCTCTGGATGGCCCCCCAAAATCTATTATATTTTTAATTTACACATTAAACTCCACAGACTATAAAAATTCTTATGCTGAAAGCATAAGTTTATACTTATAAAGTTTATACTTTAAACTCAAATATGCAAAATTAAGTTTAGCGTCCTAATAATAACGTATAATAATAATATTAGAGAGTGATTCCTAAGTAAAGAGCCAGGAGTAAATTCTAAGAATAACCAGGAACGACTACAAAATAATAATAATAATTTTTAAAATTAGAGTAGGAATCAACTTTGAAAAACAGAACTGGGAAGATAACACAGGGGCCAGAGTGCAAGTTTTGTGTGCAAGGAACCCTGACTTGACTTCATACTCTAACAACACACAGTGGTGCTCAGGGAAAATTCCTGGCAATGCACAAAGGACTATATGTGATGCCAAGATAAAAACCAAGGTCCACATAACACAAGAGCCTTAACCCTTGTGATATCACTCCAACCCCTGAAACCATGTTTCGATGTTGATGTCAACCTCAACTATCTAAAAAATATCACTGACAATTATACTCAGAACCACCAATTATAAAGGATAGTTACCAACCAAAAGCAGTTACAGCTTATCAAAATATTTACCATTACTATACGTAAAGGTGGTCCAAATAATCACTCTATATGAAATAAAATTATTTTGTTTTGTTCCATTATTTATCATTACATTTTTCTGATCATTATAATTTTCTATTTTAAAATCTTCAAAATTAGATAATTATTTCATTGTAAATCTCAGTAGTATTTCCTGTCCTGGAACTAAGAATGAAAGAAAGAATTAACTCAAAAGGTACAACCTTTAACTATAGCATTAAATAAAGCTGATTAAACAAGCTATATAACAATATTAGTTCTGTATATATTTTCTGATGCACATACTTGGGACTATCTACTGAACAAGAAGACCAGTTTTCTGATTTTTGGGCCACACCCGGAGACACTCAGAGGTTTACTCCTGGCTCTGCATTCAGAAATTGCTCCTGGCTTGGGGAGCGTATGGGATGCCGGAGGATTGAACAGTGGTCCATCCTAGGCCAGCTGTGTGCAAGGCAACGCCCTACCGCTGCACCAATGCTCCAGCCCCAAGAAGACCACTTTATATAGCACACTGATGCTGCCAGAAATGAGACACCTTTCTAAAGAAATACTTCTGGATATAAGTGGAATAAGTATGCAGTATAAATTCCTTTAAGTGTTTTATGGCAGGAAAATAGTTAATAAAGTGAAATAGTTTATAAAGTCACTGTTCTTCTAAAGAGAAGCTGAAGGGCCAAGGAAGGTACTTGTATCAGATACCAGGAATGAAGGATTCTAGAACACAGAGCACCGCTGGTGTGACCCCAAAACAAAAATAAATTAAGAAAAAGAATAAAATAAAAGCTATGTTATCTATTTATACATTTTTAAGGCAGAGGAATAAAATTAATGTTATATATAACAATATCATATATAATATGAATATATAATAATAAAATATATAATATAATTAATGTTATCTATAATATATAAAATATATCATCATCCAATGAATGCTGTCACACTAAGACTATCAGTATTAGTATCTTTTTCAAAGAAAAGTTTTCTAAGAAATATGGAAGGCCACATTTATTAGCTGTTCTTCATTATTTCCTTGCAATTCTCTATACAAATTGTGTGGTCCATTTTGGCAGAAGAGTGAAGGCTGATATGCCAGGTTTCAAAGATGAAGGACACAAAATTAGTTTCTAGTTTCTCACTGATTCCAAGGAGTAAAGTGAAGCAGTGAAGCTGCCTTTTCGTAAAAGGGGAGGAAAATTGGAAGAGTATCTTTTAATCCAGGAACAAAGTTGTGTTTCTTTGTCTTTTGGTGGGTATTCAGGCCACACTCAACATTGTTCAGCCCTACTCCAGGTTCTGTGCTCAAGGGTCACTCAGCGATGCTTAAAGGGCTACATGGGGTGCCCAGATCGAACCTGGGTCAGAAGCAAGCAAGACAAACGCCCTACCCACTATCCTATGGTTCTGGTCCTATTGTTCTGGAAGTCTTATTTCTTTACCATATTCTACAGTAATTCTATCATCATGACCAAGATTTCTAGAAGAAATTCAACCAACTTCCATCTTGATTTCCTGAGTCAATCTTTAGCCCTTGTACCTAAAAGCTAACATAATGACAAAAGTAATCTGACAGTTTCTCAACCAAACCATCTTCAGTACAAATTCTAGAAGCACACCAAATTCATGTTCACATTGTATGTAAAGACTACATAGCTGGAATATTCCAATTCTTTAACTTTTGCTGTTCATCCAGCGGAACATTAATTTCAAAATAAAGCAGAAGTTGGAGATAAAACAAAGTTTAAGGCACTTGCCTGGGCTGTACTAAGAGCCTAACTGCAACTCTAACTCAAATCCCAGCACTGCATATAGTTCCTAAGAACTGCCAAGTATGGCTCTGGAAGGCAACAGAGCCAAGAGTGGCCCCTGAGCACTGTGGGTGTAGCCACAAAATAAATTCAAATCCAGGATGTGGTAGTTCCAACTCCAGGAAACTTATAATTCCTTTTATTCTGTATGGTACACAGTAGTTTCAAAAGTAGCAGCATTTTTAAGGGATTTTGCAGGAGGCGTTTCACGATGGTTTTACTGTTTTTCCCTTTTTGTTAAACAAATTAGTATAGTCTTGTCTTTAAGCATGAAAATTTCATTAAGAAGATCCTTTGGTTCATTCATCTATAAGGATATTGCCATCAACAGGGTTGCAATAACCATGGTACTGATGCACCGTAGAAAAAAGGATTGCACCATCTGTTATATAAAACATCATATTTCTTAAAAAAAAAAAAAAAAAAGAACTCGTATCAGGTATTAATCCTAGATATATAAAGAACATATCTCTTTACTGTAATATTCAGAACATCAATGAACGGCTGAAGTATTACCTTAATGTGCCCATAAGTAATAAAGACCTGAAGTGCCTATATTCTAAATTGGATGCTAGAACAGCTACTGTAATTACTCTCAGATAGGGCTTTTGGCAAGGTCATAAAAAAGGAACCAGGGAACTAGTAAAAGGGGTAAGGTGCTTGCCTTGCTTGCAGCAGGCTCTGGTTCAATTCCCAGCACTGCCAGGAGTGAAATCTGAGGACGAAGCAGAAGCAAGCTCTGAGCAGAGTTTGGTCCAAAAATCGAACAGAGACAGAGAAAGAATGAGAGAACTATTTAACAAAGGGTTTTGTTTCATTTCCTACCACCAATACAAAGGATAGAATGTCTGCTGAAATGTGAATCAAGATATGAGCAGTCTATGATAACACTGGCTCCAGGAATAAACTCTTATATATCTGGAAATGGATGCTGACTTGAGATCAATTCCGATGATTCCAATTCTGGAATTCTTGCCACAACAGAGCAGTCCAAATACTTGGGCACCAGCTAAAGAGAGGCAAATACTCTTGCTCAAATTACTTAAATGCTAGAAACAGGCCAGAAAAATAGTACAACAAGGAAGCTATTTTCCTTGCATGCAAGCACCTGGGTTCAATCTCCAGCACTGCTTATAAGCCCTACTGATCACAGAGCCCTGAGTACAGAGACTATGGGTCCAACACCCCCAATAGAAATCTCTACCAAGTCAACGATGACTAGATACTTGAGAATACATAAAGGACTAGGCTTGAACTTCTAAGAAAAATGTCAACAAAATATCAGGTTTCTTCTTAAGAGACAAACTATAACTAAGAGCTGGGAAGATAGCTCAAGAGACTGGAGCTCAAACCTGGCATACACTGAATGGCAAGTTCATTTCCAGTACTGGAAGGGAAAGAGAAGGAGGAGAGGGAAGGGAAGAGAACACTGAAGGGAATGGAGGGGAAAGGAAAAAGAGAAAATAGAAGCGCGGGAGAAAGGAGGGGAGTGGAAAGTATAGGGGGAGAGGAGAGAAGAAGATGCACCAACAGCCAGCAGCACAGTCCTACAATCCCATACTTGCAACACTGGTCTGGGAGGAAAGAAATTTCAGGATAAAAGAAATGTCAAAGCTACTGTCAGACTCTATCTCAGCCATCTCTCAAACTTTGGTAACAGCAATTCAAGGGAACACAGCATAGAACTTTGAATCTTGGTTCCCCAATAACATTTCCTGAGGGCAAATTTGTGACATCTCCACCCACCCTTGACAAATAGCTGAGCTAGTTCAGGGCTAAGAGACAATTACCAAGAGTGCTTCCTAACACCACCACCACCATCCCATACACACACACCAGTCCCTCACCCGGATCTCTCTCACACACACACACACACACACACACACACACACACACACACTCCAGTCTTCCGGACTACTTGCAGGTGGCCTACACACACATACACACACACACACACACACACACACACACACACACACTCCAGTCTTCCGGACTACTTGCAGGTGGCCTACACACACATACACACACACACACACACACACACACACACACACACACACACTCCAGTCTTCCGGACTACTTGCAGGTGGCCTACACACACATACCAGTCCCTCGAAAAGACAGTACAACAGTACTTGCAGGTGGCCGACCCCAGACCACACACACACACACAACGTCCCTCGGACTACTTGCAGGTGGACACACACACACACACACACACATACACACGTCCCTCGGACTACTTGCAGATGGCTTACCCCAGCTGAGATTCTGACATGGCCAACCTAGGTTTGACACCTCGTACCCGATCTGGTCCCGAGCCCACCAGGAAAGATCCCTGAGTGCAAAGCCAGGAGTAAGCCCTGAGCGGTACTGGGTGCTACAGACCAGAAACCAAGAGCGCTTTCAGAGAAGGAGATAAGCAACCTCTGGCCACAGTCCACATCGACTGCCACCATGTAAATACTGATCCTATAGACAAAAAAGCACCCTGGAGACTTCCCAAAGCATAAACAGTAAGGAGGTCCCAGCAGTAGATCAAGCTGACTGCTGTGTGTCCTTGTCAACCCCTCATCAATCCAACACAGTTTCCTGCCAGCTCCGAAGTATGCATTCTGTCACCAGCTGGAATTGAAGGCCAGCTTGCTATTCCACACACACTGGTGTGTCCCCCACATATCACCCAC